>NW_028160897.1:0-61704 GCF_964263955.1 Coregonus lavaretus
GGTCGGCTGTAACAAAAAGACACGCGCACGCACACACACACACACACACTATGTGAACCCACGGCAGATGTGATGTCAGTGAGTGATGAGGTTCTAGTCTTATCACCTTCCCAGAACACACTGGTGCTTTATCTACTTCCTCCTGAGAGAAGCAGGCCGCTCTGACGCACCAATCCCATGCCTCTACTGTAAGGGCTAGCAGAGGACAGAGATATGAGGGTTCAAATCAAAGAGATGATACTGATGAATGGGTTTCACTTTATTCTTCTCTCTCTCTCTCCAATTCCCTTCCTCTCCCCTTCTCCCTCTGTCGTACAGCTGTTTCAGTTACCCAACAACCCCAGTGTCACGACTGTCTGTGAGATGCGGTAAACGAAGTCAGGCGCAGGACACAGAACTCTCGGATACGTACTTTTAATACGAAAAGGATCCAAAAGGACACAGAAAATAACTCCACGCAGGGAGGAAATAACCCGCTCACAAAATAGACAACCGTGAGGGGAAAACAATCACACACAAAGTACAGATGAGAGACAGGGGTAATTATAAGGGAAACAATTAACATAATGACGAACAGGTGTAAACAATACAGACAAAACTAAACAAACACCGATAACATTGAACGGCAGTAGCTAGTACTCCGGGGACGACGAACGCCGAAGCCTGCCCGAGCAAGGAGGAGGAGCAGCCTCGGCAGAATCCGTGACAGTACCCCCCCCCCCCTTGACGCGCGGCTCCAGCCGTGCGCCGACCCCGGCCTCGGGGACGGCCAGGAGGACACAGAGCAGGGCAAGTTGGGTGACTCCGGTGGAACTCTGTCAACAGGGAGGGATCTAGGATGTCCCTCCTAGGGACCCAGCACCGTTCCTCCGGACCGTACCCCTCCCACTCCACGAGATACTGCAGACCCCCCATCCGACGCCTCGAATCCACGATGGAACAGACTGAGTACGCCGAAGCCCCTTTGATGTCTAGTGGGGGCGGAGGGGCCTCTCGTACCTCATTCTCCTGGAGTGGACCAGCTACCACCGGCCTGAGGAGAGACACATGGAACGAGGGGTTAATGCGATAATTAACAGGCAGCTGTAACCTATAACATACCTCGTTCAATCTCCTCAGGACTTTAAATGGCCCCACAAACCACCGGCCCAGCTTCCGGCAGGGCAGGTGAAGGGGCAGGTTTCTGGTCGAGAGCCAGACCCGATCTCCCGGTGCATAAACCGGACCCTCACTGCGGTGGCGATCGGCGCTCGCCTTTTGCCGTCTGATGGCCCGCTGCAGATTGACGTGCGCAGCGTTCCATGTCTCCTCCGAGCGCCGAAACCATTCATCCACCGCAGGAGCCTTGATCTGGCTCTGATGCCAGGGTGCCAGAACCGGCTGATAGCCCAACACACACTGGAAAGGAGTGAGATTAGTGGAGGAGTGAGTTTTTGGCTATCTCTGCCCAGGGAATATACCCCGACCACTCCTCCTGCCAGTCCTGGCAGTAGGACCTCAGAAACCTACCCACATCTTGGTTTACTCTCTCCACCTGCCCATTACTCTCAGGGTGAAAACCCGAGGTAAGGCTGATCGAGACCCCCAAACGTTCCATGAAAGCCCTCCACACTCTAGAGGTGAACTGGGGACCCCGATCAGACACTATATCCTCAGGCACCCCGTAGTGCCGGAAAACGTGAGTAAACAGGGCTTTGGCCGTTTGTAGGGCTGTAGGAAGACCTGGCATAGGGATGAGACGGCAGGCCTTAGAAAACCGATCCACAACGACCAAGATCGTGGTATTCCCCTGGGAGGGGGGAAGGTCCGTGACAAAATCCACCAACAGGTGAGACCACGGCCGTTGTGGAACGGGGAGAGGTTGTAACTTCCCCCTGGGCAGGTGTCTAGGCGCCTTACACTGGGCGCACACCGAGCAGGAAGAAACGTAAACTCTCACGTCCTTAGCTAAGGTGGGCCACCAGTACTTCCCGCTAAGACAGTGCACCATCCGACCAATACCAGGATGAACAGAGGAGGGTGACGTGTGTGCCCAATAAATCAGTCGGTCACGGACCTCGAGCAGCACGTACCTCCGTCCCTCTGGACACTCTGGGGGAGAAGGGTCTGTATGTAACGCCCGCACGATTTCCGTGTCGACCTCCCACACCACCGGTGCCACGAGACAAGACTCTGGTAGTATGGGAGTGGGCTCAATGGACCTCTCCTCTGTGTCATATCGTCGGGACAGGGCGTCTGCCTTAACGTTCTGTGACCCGGGGATATACGTGATCTTAAAGACAAACCGGGCCAGAAACATGGCCCACCTAGCCTGACGAGGGTTCAGTCTCTTCGCTGCCCGGATGTACTCCAGGTTACGATGGTCAGTCAGAATGAGAAAAGGGTGGTTAGCCCCCTCAAGCCAATGTCTCCACACCTTCAGGGCCTGGACCACAGCTAGCAGCTCCCTGTCCCCCACGTCATAATTGTGCTCCGCCAGACTGAGCTTCTTAGAATAGAAAGCACAGGGGCAGAGTTTTGGAGGCGTGCCCGAGCGCTGAGACAGTATAGCACCGATCCCCGCCTCGGACGCATCCACCTCGACTTGGAACGCCAAAGAGGGATCCGGATGTGCCAGCACCGGAGCTGAGGTGAACAGGTCCTTCAAATGACTAAACGCCCTGTCCGCCTCAGCCGACCACTGCAAACGCACCGGGCCCCCCTTTAGCAGGGAGGTAATGGGAGCCGCTACCTGTCCAAAACCCCGGATAAACCTCCGGTAGTAATTGGCAAAACCCAAAAACCGCTGCACCTCCTTTACTGTAGTTGGAGTCTGCCAATTACGCACGGCTGAAACGCGGTCAATCTCCATCTCCACCCCTGACGCAGACAACCGGTGTCCTAGGAAGGAGATGGACTCCTGGAAAAACAGACATTTCTCTGCCTTCACATACAGATCATGCTCCAACAGTCTACCCAGCACCCGACGTACCAGGGACACATGCTCGGTACGTGTAGCAGAGTATATCAGAATGTCATCAATATACACCACTACCCCCTGTCCATGCAAATCCCGGAAAATCTCGTCTACAAATGATTGGAAGACTGAAGGAGCATTCATTAGACCGTATGGCATGACGAGGTACTCATAGTGACCCGAGGTGGTACTGAAGGCTGTTTTCCACTCATCTCCCTCCCGATTGCGCACCAGGTTGTAAGCGCTCCTGAGATCCAATTTTGTGAAGAAGCGCACCCCGTGTAATGACTCCGTCATACTAGCAATCAGAGGGAGAGGATAGCTGTATTTAATAGTGATCTGATTGAGACCACGGTAATCAATACACGGGCGTAAACCCCCATCCTTCTTCTTCACAAAAAAGAAACTTGAGGACCAGGAGAAGTGGAAGGCCGTATGTATCCCTGTCTCAAGGATTCGGCGACGTATGTCTCCATAGCAGCCGTCTCCTCCTGAGACAGAGGATACACATGGCTGCGAGGGAGCGCCGCGCCAACCTGGAGGTCTATCGCACAATCCCCCTGTCGATGAGGTGGTAATTGAGTCGCCTTCTTCTTACAGAAGGCGCTTGCCAAATCGGCATACTCAGTTGGGACCTTACTCACCGGGAATGACTCATCAGTGCGCTGCCTGCTGACTCGAATCCGAGGAGACCCTCCCCAGCACCGAACCGCTGTGTGTCCTCAGCAGCCACAGTTGGTGCAGGGGACAGCCTCCCTCCTGGCCTCCCTACTACCAGCACCCCCGAGCTCCATAGGGCTCGGCTCGGAGGTGCTGGGGGATGGAATGGACGGCCCAAGCGCTGGACGTCCGCAGGTAGCCAACAGGGTATCCAAGCGAATCGACATGTCCACCAGCTGATCGAAGCTTAGGTTGGTGTCCCTGCAGGCCAGCTCTCGACGAACGTCCTCCCTCAGGCTGCATCTGTAGTGGTCGATGAGGGCCCTCTCATTCCATCCCGAATTGGCAGCCAGAGTCCGGAAGTCCAGTGCGAATTCCTACGCGCTCCTCCTCCCCTGTCTGAGGTGGAATAGACGCTCACCCGCCGCCTTCCCCTCCGGGGGATGATCGAACACTGCCCTGAAGTGGCGGGTGAACTCCGCATAGTTCACAGTAGCGGCGTCTATCCCTCCCCACTCGGCGTTGGCCCACTCCAGTGCCTTGCCGGACAGACAGGAGATGAGGGCGGACACGCTCTCGTATCCCGAGGGTGCCGGATGAATGGTTGCCAGGTAAAGTTCCACCTGGAGCAGGAAACCCTGACACCCGGCTGCGGTGCCATCATAAGCCCTCGGGAGCGAGAGCCGAATCCCACTGGACTCCGGATGTGAGACGATAGGAGTAGCCGATGGTGGTGGTATCGTTGGAGGAGGTGTGGGCAAACCTCCTCTCTCCCATCGTCCCAAAGTGTTCATAACGTTATCCATAGCGGCACCAAGATTTTGGAGCATCGCTGCCTGTTGTAGGACGCGCTCCTCGAGTGATCCAGTCGGTGCCGTCGCTCCTGCTGACTCCATGGTAAGGTGTGTGA
The DNA here is from genome assembly GCF_964263955.1 of Coregonus lavaretus. Taxonomy (NCBI): domain Eukaryota; kingdom Metazoa; phylum Chordata; class Actinopteri; order Salmoniformes; family Salmonidae; genus Coregonus; species Coregonus lavaretus. Next base: position 4,527 of record NW_028160897.1, read on the forward strand.
TTCTGTCATGACTGTCTGTGAGATGCGGTAAACGAAGTCAGGCGCAGGACACAGAACACTCGGATACGTACTTTTAAATGAAAAGGATCCAAAAGGACACAGAAAATAACTCCACGCAGGGAGGAAATAACCTGCTCACAAAATAGACAACCGTGAAGGGGAAAACAATCACACACAAAGTACAGATGAGAGACAGGGGTAATTATAAGGGAAACAATTAACATAATGACGAACAGGTGTAAACAATACAGATAAAACTAAACAAACACCGATAACATCGAACGGCAGTAGCTAGTACTCCGGGGACGACGAACGCCGAAGACTGCCCGAACAAGGAGGAGGAGCAGCCTCGGCAGAATCCGTGACACCCAGGGCCTTGCAGGCAGGATTAGTTCCACACACTCTAAAATAAGACAAAATATATTCTAACTGTGAAAATGAAAGGAACATGTTAGCACCTCCTAATTTTGTACAGGTACACTGATGTACCAGACTGATTTCAGAAGCAGCTCTGTGAGCCAGTACCAGTAATACAGCATCTAGAAACATCACATGAACCATGGTTTAGCTCCTCTAAAATTGGGGGAGAGAGATGTTTTTCTTTTTTTTTTTCATTTTAGCAGACGTTCTTATCCAGAGCGACTTACAGTTAGTGAGTGCATACATTTTGTAATTTTGTTTTTTCATAAGATCAGTTATGTTGTGCTCTACCGTACTGTGAATTCTTATTTTACACTAAGGATTGACTGTGAGAATTTAGTGAGAGAAGGTATTGACAGGAAAACTCAAGGTGATGAAACATGATGCAACCAACCCTGGAGGGGATCAGGGGGCCAACCCTCAAATTGCAATCCCTTTGTGTGTGTAAACCAGTCCTAGCCCCAGCCTCAGCTCCTGCCCTGGCCAGTACAGTCTCTGTCCCAGCCCAAATTACTCTATCACGGTGGGATATGCTTGGGCCCCTGACTGTGTCCCTGGCTCGCTGGTTCCGTGGCAGCATCCCACTCCTGCTGCTCCCCTCTTTACAGAGGAAAACACTTCCCTCCCCTCAGTCCCCTGCCATTGTTCTCTGAGCTCTGAGGTTATTTACATTAATATCAACATGCTGGGCTGACAGGAGAGGGAGGGGGAGTGGGATAAGCTGAGAGAGGGGGGGTGAGGGACAAGGGAAGGAGGAGGAAAGAGGGAAAAAGGTTGTGTTTGGTAAAAGTCGGCTTTAGGGTGGCTCAACAATTCAGTTTTGTTTGCAAACATTTACAGTGGATGGGGTTACTTTAAATTGTAGTGTAGTGTTGGTGGGGTCAAATTAAATACTTTTGAGGATATTTGTGGCCTGTGTTTATGATGGATTTACAACTCAGTTGTCCCATTGTAAAATAATAGGGGTCTGATGCCTAGTAAATACTGTTCAAATATATGCGGTTATTACTTGCCTATCATATTTAAAGCATATTTTTTAGTAAATGAAACTGATTTAATACTTACTCTATGTGTGTTTTCAGCATAAAAAACCATCAGATAATTCTTATGAATAATAAAGTATCTGAAGTGACAGAGGGGACTGTTGGAACAGACAGTTAAAGTCCTTAAACATGGCATGAGAATCAGCCATTACTCAACTCAGCCAGACAGTGTGGTGAAAGCTCAGCCTGCAAACACACACACACACACGCACACACACTTACTGTACAATAACATGTCTCCTGCTGTAGCACGTTCCAGAGCCTCATTTGGACATACCACAGCAGACACTGTGGAGAGAAATTACACAGTATACGGAACAGACAACACTGTATTCTGTTCTGCTGTGTCATTGTAGGGCCTCCTGATCTAATCTGTGTACACTATCATAGTCCTACTCTGTTTGATGTCCTCAAACACACACACACACACTATTGTATAAGACTTAGAAAGGACAAGCATTTACTTTTGAGGAGATGTGAGGAGGAACTGAATGTTCTTAAACTGCTGTGGGATGTAATCCTTTCCAGGTGTGATTTGTTTGTGTCAAATACTTGGCAAGATGAAGTTGGATATCTTAAAAAATGTGGGGCTATTTTAAGGATACCTCAGTGTCTTTGCGTTAGGTGTGTGTGTTGTATTTTATTAGGACCCCATTAGCTGTTGTGAAAGCAGCAGCTACTCTTTCTGGGGTCCACACAAAACATGAAACATTACATAATACATAACATTAATAGACAAGAACAGCTCAAAGACAGAACTGCATCAATTTTTAAATGGGACACGTAGCTTTCATATCAATACATACACACAAACTATCTAGGTCAAATAGGGGAGAGGCGTTGTGCTGTGAGGTGTTGCTTTATCTGCTTTTTGAAACCAGGTTTGCAGTTTATTTGAGAAAATGAAATGGAAGGGAATTCCATGCAATATAGCTCTGTATAATACTGTACGCTTTCTGGAATTTGTTCTGGATTTGGGGACTGTGAAAAGATCCCTGGTAGCATGTCTGGTGGGGTAAGTGTGTGTGTCAGAGCTGTGTGTAAGTTGACTATGCAAACAATTTGGAATTTTCAATACATGAATGTTTCTTATAAAAAGAAGAAGTGATGCAGTCAGTCTCTCCTCAACTCTTAGCCAACTCTTGGGTGTTTGTTTCCAGAGAAAACATGACTCTCCCAGCAGCACATGTGAAACCTGTCCATCACCCTCCAGCAGGCCCAGTTGGGGTGTCCCTGGTTGGGGTGTCCCTGGTTGGGTTGTACTAATAGGTACAGTATATACACTGTGTGTCTACTGTGTCTGCTGGGAGGCTTATCTCTAGACTGTGTGTTTTCACAGTGATCTGCCTGCCTGGGGTTTACCTGATCATTGTGCCAACAAGTGTTGCATGACCCAAGCCTAGCCATTTCCCCTCGCTCTCCAATATGCATAAACCACACACTCTCTCTATGTGATATAGAATGGTACCAATCAAATATGGCGTAAAGAAAATGCATCCTTGGTCGACACTAAATACTCTAAAAACCTTTCTGCCTTTATCATTGTGGGTTTGAATCATTGTTGCTTTTAAGGGCCGAGCTAGCAGACGTTTTGAGTCACACCATCACGCCAGAGGGAATGTGGAGGGTGTGAGATGTATCCGTGGTTGTGAAGGGAGGAGAGGAAACATTAAAGAGCACTTTAGTTGAATGCCTTTTACAACCTGCGACTTATTGTTGTTTGTTTAAGTGACTGAACGTTTAGTAGAGGGCTGACAGGGCACACAATGCTGTCCACACACCTTGAACACACACAGGCCTTGAACAATTCTTAACAGGAATTGAGCACAGGGCTGATAAACATGACATTATATAAGGTTCCCACTGGGCACACACTGGTTGAATCAACATTGTTTCCACGTCATTTCAATGTGGAATAGACGTTGAATTGACGTCTGTGCCCAGTGGGTTTGGTGGAGAGAGTTGGAGGGAGGTACGGCAAGACAAGTCAGAGCACGTATGCTTCATGTTATGAAGCCATTACACCTTCAATTAGATTTTAGATCAGTATTATTAGTCAGGTTTAGGGATACCCTATACTGTAGATAGAAAGATATTGGGCTCAGTATACAGATAGGGCACAGTATAGATGGATAGAACTACAGTTGAAGTCGGAAGTTTACATACACTTAGGTTGGAGTCATTAAAACTCGTTTTCAACCACCACAAATTTCTTGTTAACAAACTATAGTTTTGGCAAGTCGGTTAGGACATCTACTTTGTGCAGGACACAAGTAATTTTTCCAACAATTGTTTACAGACAGATTATTTCACTTATAATTCACTGTATCACAATTCCAGTGGGTGAGAAGTTTACATACACTAAGTTGACTGTGCCTTTAAACAGCTTGGAAAATTCCAGAAAATGATGTCTTGGCTTTACAAGCTTCTAATAGGCTAATTGACATAATCTGAGTCAATTGGAGGTGTACCTGTGGATGTATTTCAAGGCCTATCTTCCAACTCAGTGCCTCGTTGCTTGACATCATGGGAAAATCAAAAGAAATCAGCCAAGACCTCAGAAAAAAAGTTGTAGACCTCCACAAGTCTGGTTCATCCTTGGGAGCAATTTCCAAATGCCTGAAGGTACCACGTTCATCTGTACAAACAATAGTACACAAGTATAAACACCATGGGACCATGCAGCTGTCATACCGCTCAGGAATGAGACGTGTTCTGTTTCCTAGAGATGAACGTACTTTGGTGCGAAAAGTGCAAATCAATCCCAGAACAACAGCAAAGGACCTTGTTAAGATGCTGGAGGAAACAGGTACAAAAGTATCTATATCCACGGCAAAACGAGTCCTATATCGATATAACCTGAAAGGCCGCTCAGCAAGGAAGAAGCCACTGTTCCAAAACCGCCATAAAAAAGCCAGACTACGGTTTGCAACTGCACATGGGCACATAGATTGTACTTTTTGGAGAAATATCCTCTGTTCTGATGAAACAAAAATAGAATTGTTTGTCCGTAATGACTATCATTATGTTTGGAGGAAAAAGGGGGCAGGCTTGCAAGCCGGAGAACACCATCCCAACCGTGAAGCACGGGGTGTCACGCCCTGGCTCTGGGGACTCTTGTATGTTGAGCCAGGGTGTGAGTTTTCATTGTTTTGTGTTCTAGTTTGGTATTTCTATGTTGGCCAGGGTGGTTCCCAATCAGAGACGGCTGTAGCTCGTTGTCTCTGATTGGGAGCCATACTTAGGTAGCCGTTTGGCATTGTTTTGGTGTGGTATCTTGTTCCGTTTGGTTTGTGTAACCGTAGGACTTCACGTTTCGTATCGTTTGTTGTTTTGTTCGTTGTGTTGTACATTCTATAAATATTATGTACGTATATCACGCTGCGCCTTGGCCCGCTTCTTCTCAAGACGATCGTGACAAAAGATACCACCTCGACTGGGTCAAGCAGCGTGAGGAGGAGAGAGGCTGGACTTGGGAGCAGAGGAGCGAGAGTCTGGCGAGAGCCATGAAGGCCTGGCCCACGGGGAGGATAGACGCCCAGAAAATGTTTAAGGGGGGGCTCACGCCGTGGACGACGGGGCAGCAGGAGGCCGGGATAGAGTGGTTCAGCGGGTTGGCAAAGGAGGCCGCCAGGTTACGGGAGTCACTGGTCACCAGGGGGAAGGAGAATGTAGAGGCACGGCGCGAGGTACTGGGGTGTGTTGCCAGTCCGGTGGCCTGGCCCACGGGGAGGCCTGGCCCACGGGGAGGAGAGACGCCCAGAAAATGTTTAAGGGGGGGCTCAAGCCGTGGACGACGGGGCAGCAGGAGGCCGGGATAGAGTGGTTCAGCGGGTTGGCAAAGGAGGCCGCCAGGTTACGGGAGTCACTGGTCACCAGGGGGAAGGAGAATGTAGAGGCACGGCGAGAGGTACTGGGGTGTGTTGCCAGTCCGGTCCGGCCCGTTCCTGATCACCGCGTAGGGCCAGTGGTGTGTGTCCCCAGTACGGTCCGGCTTGTTCCTGTCCCTCGCACCGAGCCTGTGGTGCGCGTCACCAGCCCGGTCCGGCATGTTCCTGCCCCTCGCACCAAGCCTGTGGTGCGCGTTGTCAGCCTGGTCTGGCCTGTTCCTGCTCTCCGCACCAAGCCAGTGGTGCGCTTCGTCAGCCCGGTTCGGCCCGTCCCTGCTCCCCGCACCAAGCCAATGGTGCGCGTCGTCAGCCTGGTTCGGCCCGTCCCTGCTCCCCGCACCAAGCCAATGGTGCGCGTCGTCAGCCCGGTCCGGCCCGTCCCTGCTCCCCGCACCAAGCCTGTGGTGCGCGTCATCAGTCCGGCACAGCCCGTGCCTGTTCCACCGGTGCCTGGTCCGGCACCGGTCAGCTGCTCCACTCCGGAGCTAGAGCAATCCGCTCCACCAGTGTTCAGTCCAGCTCCGGCCAGCAGGGCCAGACCGGACCAGGGGCGCTTTGGGGGGTTAGAGAGGGAGTGGGGGTCATGCCCGGAGCCGGATCCGCCGCCGAAGCGGAGTGCCCACCCGGCCCCTCCCCTGTTGTGTTTGGTTGGCGCGGTCGGAGTCCGCGCCTTTGGGGGGGGGGGGGGTACTGTCACGCCCTGGCGACTCTTGTATGTTGAGCCAGGGTGTGAGTTTTCATTGTTTTGTGTTCTAGTTAGGTATTTCTATGTTGGCCAGGGTGGTTCCCAATCAGAGACGGCTGTAGCTCGTTGTCTCTGATTGGGAGCCATACTTAGGTAGCCGTTTGGCATTGTTTTGGTGTGGTATCTTGTTCCGTTTGGTTTGTGTAACCGTAGGACTTCACGTTTCGTATCGTTTGTTTTTTTGTTCGTTGTGTTGTACATTCAATAAATATTATGTACGCATATCACGCTGCGCCTTGGCGCGCTTCTTCTCAAGACGATCGTGACACGGGGGTGGCAGCATCATGCTGTGGGGAAGCTTTGCTGCAGGAGGGACTGGTGCACTTCACAAAATAGATGGCATCATGAGGAAGGAAAATTATGTGGATACATTGAAGCAACATCTCAAGACATCAGTCAGGAAGTTAAAGCTTGGTCGCAAATGGGTCTTCCAAATGGACAATGACCCCAAGCATACTTCCAAAGTTGTGGAAAAATGGCTTAAGGACAACAAAGTCAAGGTATTGGAGTGGCCATCACAAAGCCCTGACCTCTATCCTATAGAAAATGTGTGGGCAGAACTGAAAAAGTGTGTGCGAGCAAGGAGGCCTACAAACCTGATTCAGTTACACCAGATCTGTCTGGAGTAATGGGCCAACATTCACCCAACTTATTGTGGGAAGCTTGTGGAAGGCTACCCGAAACGTTTGACCCAAGTTAAATAATTTAAAGGCAATGCTACCAAATACAAATTTAGTGTATGTAAACTTCTGACCCACTGGGAATGTAATGAAAGAAATAAAAGCTGAAATAAATCATTCTCTCTACTATTATTCTGACATTTCACATTCTTAAAATAAGGTGGTGATCCTAACTGACCTAAGACAGGGAATTTTTACTAGGATTAAATGTCAGGAATTGTGAAAAACTGAGTTTAAATGTATTTAGCTAAGGTGTATGTAAACTTCCAACTTCAACTGTAACAACAACCACTTGAGTCTCTTCCTCAGAGTTTAACAGAGTTGCAGTTGTAGTGGTGGGACATCCAGAGGAAATCTTTAAATCCTGTCAGTCTCCTCTCGGTGGGCTACCCTCTGTCTGAGGAACACGTCAAAGACGTCACCTCCTAACCCCGGTGTTACCCAGTGGGCTGTGGGTCGAGGCCAGAGCCGGGGTCAGGACAGAGAGCAAGAAGCTCAGGACGTCCCCACCCTGTAAATGAACAAAAACCCTGCAGATTCCTGGACTAATTCTGATAGCTCCTGTTATACTGACCTCCTGCCTACCTCCATACTGCTCTACCCCTCTGTCCATCACCTCTCCCTTCCCAGCTAGTTCTCCTCACCCCTCCTCACATATCTTTCTACCACTCCCTTCCTCCAGTTCCTCCCCACCCCTCTTAGTTCTCCTCACCCCTCCCTCCCCTCCATCCTCATCCACCCCTTTTCAGTTATTGCTTCCACCAGTGTGAGGGGGCGCCGGTTGGATCCTGTCCAGACCAGCGTTTACTCTAATAAAGCTCAGAAATACTCTGACCCTAAGAGTCTGGAGCCATTAAAGACAAACATACAATCAACGTCTTGTCTGCCTCGGCCTATTAAGTCATAGAAATACATATTGAATATTATTATTGCATGCATTATGCTTCTGGAAATCAGGTTGGATCCTGAACATGGTGGTAAACAATGTAGAATTTATTAATTTGTCCATATTACAGTCGATGTTAAATGTATTTGTATAACCAGAAAGTTGGATTTTCCCTCACTAAAAGTGCCCAATGTACTGTAGCCATTATAATACATGCTCTTTTATCACAGGAACATGGAACAGGACAAGCTGGTGTGTGACCTCACTTCCTGTCTGGTGTGACTTCAGAACTCGTGCTCCCAGAGCCACCAAAGTGCCAAGTGCCAACTCACACAGTCCCTCCAGCTTTAATGTTTGTATTATTTAACCCTAAACTTACTAAGGAAGTTGACTGAGAAGAGAACACATTCTGATTCACAGCACCAAAGTGGAGGAGAAAGGAGAGGAGAGGGGTTGGATGAGCCAATTGGAAGGTGGGCATAATTAGGTGATGGCCATGATAGTATGAGGGCCAGGTTGTAAATTTAGCCTGGACACCAGGGTTAACACCCATACTACGACATGTTGTTTATTTAGCCTGGACACCAGGGTTAACACCCATACTACTACATGTTGTTTATTTAGCCTGGACCTCAGGGATAACACCCATACTACTACATTTGTTTAATTAGCCAGGACACCAGGGTTAACACCCATACTACGACATGTTGTTTATTTAGCCTGGACACCAGGTTTAACACCCATACTACTACATGTTGTTTATTTAGCCTGGACACCAGGGTTAACACCCATACTACTACATGTTGTTTATTTAGCCTGGACCTCAGGGTTAACACCCATACTACTACATTTGTTTAATTAGCCAGGACACCAGGGTTAACACCCATACTACGACATGTTGTTTATTTAGCCTGGACCTCAGGGTTAACACCCATACTACTACATCTTGTCACAGTGACTAAGTTTGACATCTTATTCCTTGGAGGACACCCTTTGAAGGGTGTAAGGCCATGACTATCCAGGCACCACCCTCTAACCTCCCCCACCCTTCCCTCCCTGTTCCCCTCCCTCTCTCTTCCTATTGTCTCAGGGAGAAAGGGAAACCTGCTTTGTTTCAGAAACAGTCACACAAGTGTCAAAGCCTCCTGTGGATCACATCGCATGTGGAGCGCAGCCATGTGGTGAGAAACAGACCATAATAGCATTCAGTAAAATAAACAACGGCAGCACCCTTCAGGACTTTTCTCTTAATGCTTAAGAATGTCTGTAATTGAGGCCAGTATGAAAATGTATGCACTCACTAACTGTAAGTCGCTCTGGATAAGAGCGTCTGCTAAATGACTAAAATGTAAATGTAAGTTAAATAGAGACGATTGCTATTGTTAAACTATCATCTAAACAGGGAAAATAAGAATGCTGGGGCATCCAAATTCAGGCTATAGTTATGGAAAGGAGTAAAAGTAAGACTGTTTTGGTCTGAGGTGTTCCTCCTTTTGCTCTTCCATCCCTACACACACACTGCATTAGTTGAACCAGTCTGTTTAATTGAAAGACAACATTTTGCATGCTGTGTTGACATAGGTCACATGTTGAACTGCCAACTCAAAATCTAATAAATATATGAGAAGAATATCTGGAAGGTTCACCTTGAAGAAAACAGGTCACATATTCCAGAGCTTATTGCTCCCTGATATTATCTATGAGCTTCATTTCCTGCTATTATGAAAAACAAATTAAAACGCTTCATTGACCCTTATTATGCAATTTACACAGCCGTTAGTTGTTATTAAGGAGTATTTAAGCACAGAAATACATTTGAATCTGATATTTGTTCACCTTAACACAAACTAGGGGGGAATAATTGATGTTTCAAAACCTTACACAGTGCTTAAAAAAAAATACAGTGGACCAAAATTCCTTATATTGTTATTATTGATGCCAATAAAAAATTGCTGATGCATGGGAAAACTAAGGGGAAAGGTGAGACAATCGGCCACATTTGTAAAGGAAAAAGGAAGGAAACATTTCCCTGTACTTTGCAAAGTGTGAAAAGCTCTGCTGTAATGTCCTTTCTCTCACCCTGAGTGTTAGCGAGGGCCGATGTAGGCCTCTTCTCAGGAAAGCCATGCTGCAGGGAGTGGTTCCTCTGGTTCCTCTCTTATCAATGAGTCCCTTCCTCTGCCCGACGGCCTCACCAGCCACACCCTGGCTGCCACAGTTCACACACTGCCCCCCAGCACACACACACTGGAGGTGAGGGATCATCTGAGCTTCCCACTCACCCATCCAACATGAATGATTCCACTCCCACATTCACACCTATGGAGTATTGAATGTGCTAGATCTCTGAGGCAGACAGGCTTCAAATGAATAGTAATAGAAATGCCATAATACAGAGATTGCCATGGTAATACCTGTCCATCTCCTCAACCACAGGAAGCCATCAGATCAGACTAGTCTGTTGGTGGACTACACAAAATGGACTCAACACAGAGTTAAAGCCTATCTGTTCACTTTCACATAAAAGTGCCAACTGTGACTGAGTGGACTATCCTGGTTAAGTAAATACAAATGGCATGAAATGAAATGAGGAAGTAAAGGGTGGACATGGTGACTGGGACGTCATCGGGGCGTGAGTTTGGTTCTCATTATTTAGGACATAGCAGACAGAGAGGAAGGTACAGTAAAACATCTGGTGCAGATGAAAACATTTACAGTCCAGATCTGGCTCCACATTACATTCCTCCATGGATACACTTAATGACCATGTGCAGAGTGTTTTGGCTGCGAGCTGCTCTTTCATTACCCTTGTGTAGGCCTTGCTCAGTTTCAAGCAGGAGGAGTGGAGGTAATGGGTCAGGGAGGGGGTGTGTCTGGAACAGGGTTGGACTGGAACAGGGTGTGGTTTGACATATAGCTTCTGAATCAGCTAGTTCTGAGGGCAGGAAGAAAGCCTATGATGCCAGGGCAGAGCTGGTCAGCAGGTGCGCTTGATTTAGCTCAGAGCTTGCACTTTTGGGACTATTCCATTGGTTCCATCGTACAGGACAAATTAAGTCAAGCGCAGCTCAAGTTGAAGGGGCTTGGAGCCCACTAATACAATGTTACTTACGTCAAAAGATTAGAGGGCAAGGGCCCAGGCAGGCGTTGTAGCGGTACAGGTAAGGAGGAAAGGAGGAAGAGAGAGAGAATGATAGGAGGATATGGGAACGACTGAACCCTACACCCCAATGTGACTCTGATAAACTGTGTGTGTACCCCTGGCCATGGGAACAGAGGCTTTAACCTCTGGTGCTACACAGACCTGTTTGACGTCACTATGATGGAAACATCGACATGGGCACTGGGCAAATGGCCATTTCGCCCTAGAGAAGGGATGTCACAGAAACTGTGTGCCACCGTTTACATGGCAAGGCCCTGGACGATCGTTCAGTCACCATTTACAGTGGGGAAAAAAAAGTATTTAGTCAGTCACCAATTGTGCAAGTTCTCCCACTTAAAAAGATGAGAGAGGCCTGTAATTTTCATCATAGGTACACGTCAACTATGACAGACAAATAGAGAATTTTTTTCTCCAGAAAATCACATTGTAGGATTTTTAATGAATTTATTTGCAAATTATGGTGGAAAATATGTATTTGGTCACCTACAAACAAGCAAGATTTCTGTCTCTCACAGACCTGTAACTTCTTCTTTAAGAGGCTCCTCTGTCCTCCACTCGTTACCTGTATTAATGGCACCTGTTTGAACTTATCAGTATAAAAGACACCTGTCCACAACCTCAAACAGTCACACTCCAAACTCCACTATGGCCAAGACCAAAGAGCTGTCAAAGGACACCAGAAACAAAATTGTAGACCTGCACCAGGCTGGGAAGACTGAATCTGCAATAGGTAAGCAGCTTGGTTTGAAGAAATAAACTGTGGGAGCAATTATTAGGAAATGGAAGACATACAAGACCACTGATAATCTTCCTCGATCTGGGGCTCCACGCAAGATCTCACCCCGTGGGGTCAAAATGATCACAAGAACGGTGAGCAAAAATCCCAGAACCACACGGGGGGACCTAGTGAATGACCTGCAGAGAGCTGGGACCAAAGTAACAAAGCCTACCATCAGTAACACACTACGCCGCCAGGGACTCAAATCCTGCAGTGCCAGACGTGTCCCCGTGCTTAAGCCAGTACATGTCCAGGCCCGTCTGAAGTTTGCTAGAGTGCATTTGGATGATACAGAAGAGGATTGGGAGAATGTCATATGGTCAGATGAAACCAAAAAAGAACTTTTTGGTAAAAACTCAACTCGTTGTGTTTGGAGGACAAAGAATGCTGAGTTGCATCCAAAGAACACCATACTTACTGTGAAGCATGGGGGTGGAAACATCATGCTTTGGGGCTGTTTTTCTGCAAAGGGACAAGGACGACTGATCCGTGTAAAGGAAAGAATGAATGGGGCCATGTATCGTGAGATTTTGAGTGAAAACCTCCTTCCATCCGCAAGGGTATTGAAGATGAAACGTGGCTGGGTCTTTCAGCATGACAATGATCCCAAACACACCGCCCGGGCAACGAAGGAGTGGCTTCGTAAGAAGCATTTCAAGGTCCTGGAGTGGCCTAGCCAGTCTCCAGATCTCAACCCCATAGAACATCTTTGGAGGGAGTTGAAAGTCTGTGTTGCCCAGCGACAGCCCCAAAACATCACTGCTCTAGAGGAGATCTGCATGGAGGAATGGGCCAAAATACCAGCAACAGTGTGTGAAAACCTTGTGAAGACTTACAGAAAACATTTGACCTGTGTCATTGCCAACAAAGGGTATATAACAAAGTATTGAGAAACTTTTGTTATTGACCAAATACTTATTTTCCACCATAATTTGCAAATAAATTCATAAAAAATCCTACAATGTGATTTTCTGGATTTCTTTTTCTCATTTTGTCTGTCATAGTTGACGTGTACCTATGATGAAAATTACAGGCCTCTCTCATCTTTTTAAGTGGGAGAACTTGCACAATTGGTGGCTGACTAAATACTTTTTTTCCCCACTGTACATGGCAAGGCCCTGGACGATCTTTCAGTCACCGTTTACAAGCAAGGCCCTGGACAATCATTCAGTCACCGTTTACATGGCAAGGCCCTGGACGATCGTTCAGTCACCATTTACATGGCAAGGCCCTGGACGATCGTTCAGTCACCGTTTACAAGCAAGGCCCTGGACGATTGTTCAGTCACCGTTTACATGGCAAGGCCCTGGACAATCGTTCAGTCACCGTTTACATGGCAAGGCCCTGGACAATCTTTCAGTCACCGTTTACAAGCAAGGCCCTGGACAATCGTTCAGTCACCATTTTCATGGCAAGGCCCTGGACGATCATTCAGTCATTTCCACATGTAATAGTAAGTAACACTTGGTTAGGTGTAGTATTTAAATATTTCATCCAAATGTTTACAACAGAACCAAGGGTAGTTAGAAAAAGTAGTATGAAGCTTTACAAAGTCAAATCATTATTATTTGTTTTCTGCTGATTATTTAGTTGCAAAAATGTTTATGTTGCTCCTCCATTAAATGAATACTAAATTCTTAAAATGTCCACATTTGAAATTCTCTTTGAGGTTTTTGGTGCAGGACCAGGCTTTCTGTAGGCGCACAAGCAGTGAGAGAACATGCACATACAGAGAGAATCGGTTTGCATATTTAATTCTCTCTGAAACAATTAACTGTGAGCCATTTTCAGTTTCACCTCCATTATCCATGCCTGTCAGATAGATACCTGGGTGACCTGGAGCCGCTGTGTGTGTGTGTGTGTGTGTGTTTGTTTGTATGTGTGAGCGTGCCTGCGCCTTCCCCTCCATTCATCCAACAACCAGGAAAGGGCTTAACAGGAGAAACGAGTCCAGAGAAATCACTCCTTACTGGGTCATCTCCTCTGACCAATGCCCCCTCTCCTCCCTCCCTCTGTTAGTGTCTGTTATTGTTCTGAGGAGGGCGGGTCCTCCTGGGCTAGAACTGGCTGTTCCCGCTCTTCTCTTCTCCAAACACAGCCACCAACACCACTGAAACCAGCCCCAGATAATAAACAAGATACATCATTTCAACAGCTGGTGATGTGAACATGTTTTACGGCTTGTTCTGTTCTGTAAGTAGCCTCTATCCCAAGACCACCTGATCAGCACCAGTATCAGAGTTGTAGTTCTGTGCCCAGCTCAAAAATCCCACCGCTAGGACCCTGTTCCCTGTTACATTATGCATATCATGCTTTTCCCCTCAGTGTTTCTCTGGAATATTCATGAGCCTCAGAACACCAGTCTCACTTCTAGCTAACAGTGAGAGTAGCTGTTGAACCTGAATTAGTTTCACCACTGAATTCAGGGGGTTTGGGGCGTGGGCAGTGAGATCAGGTTGGTGAAGGGTGAAATAGTGTGTCTGTATGAGAAGAGTAAAGTAGACGGTGTAATGAAAGCACTTGACTCTGATTGGATTGCAGTGCATCCGCTCTAGTTTGTTATTCTTCATTTCTACACTGAACATGAGGGTGGGAACCTATTTCATGAGCAAATATCAGTGATTCGCCATTTTATCTGCCCCCAACATCCGATGCATAACAGCTGATAAGCTACGATAGAAGTGTAACTTCAATATTCTTCCTCTGAAAATAGTATTCACAAAACTGTTGCCCAATGTCTATTAATTATTTTGTGCGATATCATGTTAGTGTTTAATTGTTGCTTTATTCAAGGTGAACACATTTATACAAACAAACATAAATATGAGCGCCCCTCCCCCTCACACACAGAGAGTAAACAGGGGGACATAACTGACATTCCAATGTGGTAACAGCGTAACATTTTTTAAATTTATTTTTATTTAACGCTTCCTTCGAAGCAATATCAATATTTCACTTCTTTAAGTATCATAATAAACCTCAAACAAAAATCTGATGATGGAAGTTCTAAGGTCAGAAAACGGACCAATAAAGTGCATTTATTTGACTGTCTCTATCAACATGGAAGTCCATGGGTGCGTTCCAGGTACACAAACTCTGCACAGGTCTGAGATCAGATTATCTTTATATCATCTGGATAACTATTTAATGTCTCAGGAACCACATCAACATGATAACGATCCTATAAACTGCAAGGACCTAAGTAGAATGAGTGTATCTGGAACGCACCCAAAGTTTTAGGCAGGTACTAGGCCTGGATCTGACAGAAGCCTGACACTTTTGGAGTACAGGGTCCAGATCAGACAGCTAGCCAAGTCAGGAAGGAATATTCAGAGTATGCTGATCCAACAGCCTATCAATCAACAGAATTACACAAGACAACCATCCTGCCTGACACTAACAGCTGTGTTTACCCCCACCTCCCACCTAACCCAAATGATAGTCACATTAAATAGCCTAACTGCTGTAGATTCTTATCATTTATCCCTGATGAAACTCTAAAATGTTGTTACACTAATGTTTAAAAACATCCATCTGTGTACTCTTCTCAGTGAATCATCGAGCTTATGCTGAACTATCTAGACCCTCTAGACTGCCATTGAGCAACATGGAGACAAAATACTGACTTTGATTGTAAAGACTAACTTTCAGAGGTCACACTAACACAAGTGCCTGTCTGCAACTTGATTGTCCTTTGTGTTTTCCACATGTAATCTCATTGTCAACAAAGGCTTTGGTAAACCTATAATTTCATTGTGTTTTCATGCTTCAAACTGATTGAACAGTAGGCTACATATTTTTGTAACACTTGAGAGTATAGACAGAATACATTCAAGTGTACATTTGACTTCTGACACTTCAGTGTTTTGATTGTTCTGTCTCAGAGAAGCCCTGTGTGACTCATGGTATAGCATAACACTTAATTTAAAGAGACATTAGTGTCCACTGTCCCGTGATGCTGTGCCAGCCAGGACAATTGCCATCCAAAGTCCATGCTATGGTGCAAAAAAATATATTCCATCAGTTCCAGTGAGGACATAGTGACAACAGCCCGACACAGCCCTGAACACACTTAGTCCCATTCCATATGACT
The DNA here is from genome assembly GCF_964263955.1 of Coregonus lavaretus. NCBI lineage: Eukaryota > Metazoa > Chordata > Actinopteri > Salmoniformes > Salmonidae > Coregonus > Coregonus lavaretus. Next base: position 20,225 of record NW_028160897.1, read on the forward strand.
CATACAACTCAGCCAACAGACAGGCTAGCAGCTGACCCGTCACTGAGAGCTCCACGAGACACTGAGCATTATGGGTACTGTAGTACATCTTGCCACAGTCAACACCACGTGCCCTGCTCATGGTTAACACCACAACAGTTGAGTCCCCATCCACCACCATTGTTATCTCACGTTAAGTCCTTGTGTAGCTCCAACAAGATGGCGGTTGTGTGTGCGACTATTCAGATCATCTCTTCTTCTTCTTCTGTTGAGCTTTCTGCGTCTTCTTCCGTTTGATGATCATGGCGTGGAGCTTCTCCAGACCTTCCTGTAGCCCCTCCCCTATGATGGCGCAGGCGGGCTGCAGGTGCCAGGGCGTTCCATTACCCAGCTCCCCTAGCGCCAGCGAGCGCTCCATCTCGTGAAGCGGCAGAGAGTTCCTCAGGTCCTGCTTGTTGGCCACCACTAGAACCGGCACCCCCTGGTTCTCCGCTAACCTCGTGATCTTATGGAGCTCAGTCTTGGCTTCCTCTAGGCGCTCAGTGTCGACAGAATCCACCACGAACACGATGCCGTCGGCACACCGCGTGTACGAGCGCCACAGGGGGCGGAGCTTCTCCTGACCACCCACGTCCCAGAAGTGGAACGCCGCTTTCCGCCAGGACTTTCCGCCGGCGCTCAGGGACACTTTGATCTTCTCCGTGTTGAATCCCTTAGTGGGGACCGTGTTCACAAACTCGTTGAAGCGAAGGCGGTAGAGGACAGTGGTCTTCCCGGCGCAGTCCAGACCCAGGATGACAATATGGAGGGCCTGGAAGGAAGGAAGGCTGGGGAAGATCTGGTCTGATAATCCATTCCCCATCTTGTTACTCACGTTTTGAGGGAGACAGACAGGGGAGCGTCGTGCTGCTGCTGCATCAACAAATAATCACAACGCTTCTCATTCCCTTCAGAGGGGGCTGTGGTGCAGCATTTACCTGGAAATAAAGGAGAGAGAATACAATGTAAGCAGCTGTGAAAAGCACTCAACCAACAAGAACAGCAGTCTATTGCTTTACAATTGGAGGGGCTTTCAACTGTAAGTGAATATAGCCTAGGCCTATAGACAATTTTTCTCCTTTCTCATTGTAAGTGAATATACTCGCTCATCCCCCCCCTCTCTTATTCTTAAGCCTTTTCCATCTTTAATATTTCGGGACATAGGATATGAATGAGAGGAGCCTATTTGCACATGTAGCGTCTAGAGCAGCGCTCGGAGCTCGGTGGATTTCATATGCTAATTCCCATTCAGAGGCAGTAGGCTATCGATATTAAATGACAAGTATGCCGGCGCGCTCCCAACCAAAATCCAAATTTAACTGTCTTCGGGTTGATGATCGTTGCTGTTAGCGCAAGAGCGTGGAATGGCATCAGTCTGCTACCACTAATGGCAAAACAAATGGCTTGGCAGACAGAGGTGTTATGCCAACAAGTGCTATGAAAAAAAAAAACTATGAATCGAATGCTCTGATATATTAGTAGGCTATGCTAGTTTGCTACTCAATCATCTTGCACGCAGGAACAGGCAGTCTAGGTAGACATCCAATGCAAACTGTCATGAAAAACTGGCGACGATGGTTTGGGTATAGGCTAATTTATGCCACATATTGTACTGTGCGTAACCTCTGTGCATATTCTCTATGCATAGACAAAATAATGCACACCTACCTTTGTGATGTAGGCATTTGGATTTCCCAAAACGTGAAAACGAAATCGTTGCAGGGTATCCTTTATGATCTCCTCTCTCTTCCTCACACTATCACCTCCACACCACTACTGAAAGATAAAAGTAGACTGACTCCCTCTAAATTCCATTCCCGCACCACGGGTTCAACCTAGGATGTTTCTAGCGTGAGCTCTGGTTGGCTGACGTCCCAGAGCGCTCCATTTTCTCCTTGTCCGATTGGTGGACCGTTTTCTACTTGTCCGATTGGTGGAGAGCCGTGTCTGTCTCTTATCTGGAACTCATCTATAGGCTACACTTGTGTGGCTGGTGATAGAAAGTTGCTCAGTTTTCACTTTCAAGTTTCTTTAATTGCAAGAAACGTCACGAATATGAAGAATATGAAGATCTAGATATATTTTTAAAGATGTGTCCTGCCTAACTTTGTATTTTTAAATAAAGATAGGGCCAATGTATGACGATTTTTAAATTATTTTATAATTAGATCAGATCTGTGCTATGTGCGGAAAAAAAGCAATCATGCAAGATCAAAGAACAGGATGATTTCCTTTACGGAGGCGAGGACAATCAATAACACATTTACTGTGGTTTGGGTGATCTCTCGGATCTGGTCTGATCTCTTAACGGTTTCAATAGTTTTATCTGAAAGTGGGCTCCACATACGCCACATTTTAGAATGGCGGTTAATTGACATTTGAAATGAGATTGCAGTGAAATCCCACAGGGCACACACTGGTTGAATCAACGTTGTTTCCACGTAATTTGACGTTGAACTAACGTGGAATAGACGTTGAATTGACGTCTGTGCCCAGTGGGATTGCATCCTCAATTTACTAGTGAAAGTGATATCCCTCATTGGAAAGCCTATGACCCACATTCGATATTTGTAAAGTGATCAAAAGGGACGTTTTCAAGTGCTAGAATATTGTCGGATATGGATAGGGGTGGCAGGTAGTTTAGTGGTTAAGAGCGTTGTGCCAGTAACCGAAAGGTTCTAATCCCCGAGCCGACTAGGTGAAAAATCTGTTGATGTGCCCTTGAGCAAGGCACATAACCCTAATTGCTCTGGATAAGAGCGTCTGCTAAATGACTAAAATGTAATGTAAATGGATATGAATTACAAGTTCATTTGACAGGCTATCCAAACTAGGGGTCGCCTGATATGAAAATGGGGTCACATGAGAATTTCAAAAATCCAGAGAAAAAATGTATATATACAAAATAATACATATATTATAATATTGCCTTTGTATCTCAAAATAATTGTAATGTGGTTAACCTTCAAAATCGTAATAAAAAAAATTCTAATGAAAAAAATTGAATTAAACCAGGAGCGCCCACAGATCATGGAAAAAGGCTGCGCTTGACCGTTGCACTTGAACCATTCCCATGGTAAATAGCTAGGCCCGCTACACTATGAAACCATACACCAGGGTTCTTCAATTCCGGTCCTGGAGGGCCGAAACACTTCTGTTTTTTATTTCTACCTGGTAGTTAATTGCACTCACCTGGTGTCCCAGGTCTGAATTAGCCCCTGATTAGAAGGAGAGGATGAAAAACAGAGGTGTTTCGGCCCTCCAGGACCAGAATTGAAGAACCCTGCCATACACTATTACACAGACTTTGATATTACCAACCGCAATTGATATGGTGAAAACAACCTCCAAAGTCAGATAACACTGTTAAAGGAAGAATTTATACAATTGAAAGCAATCAAGAGGAAACTCCCCAGCTTACAGTGCATTCGGAAAGTATTGAGACCCCTTCACTTTTTCCACTTTTTATTACATTACAGCCTTATTCTAAAATTGATTAAATTGTTTTGTTTTTCCTCATCAATCTACACACAATACCCCATAACAGTATGAAAAAAAATAAAAAAATGTATACACTCACTAACTGTAAGTCGCTCTGGATAAGAGCATCTGCTAAATGACTAAAATGTAAAATAATGACAAAGCAAAAACTGGTTTTTAGAAATTCTTGGAAAAAAAGATAACTGAAATATCATATTTACATAAGTATTCAGACCCTTTACTCAGTACTTTGTTGAAGCACCTTTGGCAGCGATTACAGCCTCGAGTCTTCTTGGGTGTGACGCCTGTATTTGGGGAGTTTCTCCCATTCTTCTCTGCAGATCCTCTCAAGCTCTGTCAGGTTAGATGGGGAGTGTTGCTGCACAGCTATTTTCAGGTCTCTCCAGAGATGTTCGATCGGTTTCAAGTCCGGGCTCTGGCTTGGCCACTCAAGGACATTCAGAGACTTGTCCCGAAGCCACTCCTGCGTTGTCTTGGCTGTGTGCTTAGGGTCATTGTCCTGTTGGAAGTTGAAATTAACCTTCACCCCAGTCTGAGGTCCTGAGTGCTCTGGAGCAGGTTTTCATCTCTCTGTACTTTGCTCCGTTCATCTTTGCCTCGATCCTGACCAGTCTCCCAGTCCCTGCCGCTGAAAAACATCCCCACAGCATGATGCCATGACACCATGTTTCACCGTAGGGACGGGGCCAGGTTTCCTTCAGACGTGACGCTTGGCATTCAGGCCAAAGAGTTCAATCTTGGTTTCATCAGACCAGAGAATCTTGTTTCTCATGGTCTGAGAGTCTTTAGGTGCCTTTTGGCAAACTCCAAGCAGGCTGTCATGTGCCTTTTACTGAGGAGTGGCTTCTGTCTGGCCACTCCACCATAAAGGCCTAATTGGTGGAGTGCTGCAGAGATGGTTGTCCTTCTGGAAGGTTCTCCCATCTCCACAGAGGAACTTTGGAGCTCTGTCAGAGTGACCATCGGGTTCTTGGCCCTTCTCCCCCGATTGCTCAGTTTGGCTGGGCGGCCATCTCTAGGAAGAGTCTTGGTGGTTCCAAACGTCTTCCATTTAAGAATGATTGAGGCCACTGTATTCTTGGGGACCTTCAATGCTGCATAATGTTTTTGGTACCCTTCCCCAGATCTGTGCCTCGACACAATCCTGTGTCAGAGCTCTATGGGCAATTCGTTCGACCTCATGGCTTGGATTTTGCTCTGACATGCACTGTCAACTGTGGGACCTTATATAGACAGGTGTGTGCCTTTCCAAATCATGTCCAATCAATTGAATTTACCACAGGTGGACTCCAATCAAGTTGTAGAAACATCTCATGGATGATCAATGGAAACAGGATGCACCTGTGCTCAATTTCGAGTCTCATAGCAAAGGGTCTGAATACTTATGTAAATAAGGTATTTCTGTTTTTTGTTTTTTGTTTTTAATACATTTGCAAAAATGTCTAAAAACCTGTTTTCACTTTGTCATTATGGGGTATTGTGTGTAGATTGCTGAGGAAATTGTTTTATTTAATCAATTTTAGAATAAGGCTGTAACGTAACAAAATGTGGAAAAAGTCAAGGGGTCTGTAACTTCGATTGTAAACTATATCAAACCACATCCATGGATTTAATGTGCAGGGGAAATACAAAAACCTTCTACAGATGAGTGACCAAATCAGTGGATCCAGAGGAAATAACTCTTTAGTCTTTCAAAAGCAAACCATGCTCTCGTCTGCATTAAAACCAAATATCGATCCAGGTTGGATGTGAGAGCAGGGATGAGCACTGTCTGTGCATCTTGACCACTGTCGACCACGCCCCCTGACTTTGAGACGCTCCGACCCGACATTCATCAAGCACACCCATCTCATTAGTGATGGAGAGTTAAGAGACATTATGTCAGACTAATTTGCAATTGACTGTCATAGCCTCACATTAAAAGTATGTCATGGTGAGTTGAGAAGACAATCAGAAATACTGTTAGAATGTTTTTCAATTGACTGCCATAGCCCCAAATAAAAATAGTAAACATTGGCTGTTAATTACATAATTTTTTTCACATGGTTGGGGTCACGAGAATTTTTAGATATCAAAATAGGGTTGTGGGCCAAAAAAGGTTGGGAATCCCTGGGTTAGACTTTTAGCCCTGTAATTACCAGACTGATTAACGAACCATTCATGTAAGATTGCGAGTCTTGGTTAGACATGAGAACAACTTTAGAAATTTGAAATGAAAAGAAAAAGCCTCTTGTTCATTCTCTTTTTCAGAACTCTCAGCAGGAGTTACGCATTTTCTATCATGTTTAATGACAAAGGCATTCAAACTTCCATACTCACCAATACACAAATGACAAACTCCATTCAGAAAAATACAACAAATAGCAACATTTTGGTCTTATGTCTTTGTAACGAGAAAAAAACCAAACAACAAAGATGTCCAAGCAGTGCACATCATCTTGACACCTGACACATATCAGGCCTAAATGTAAAGCAAAAAAATACAAATAAAAGTAAAGGGCTTTTCACACTGCACATTCTTAGCACAACACTAGTCCATTAAGGGCTAGTTTACACTTCTTTCACACTAGTATTCCCACGGGGGGCCAGTATAAAAAAAATATATGTATAAGATAAGAGCGTCTGCTAAATGACTAAAATGTAAATGTAAATATAGTATGTGTAAACCTTGGCTGAATACAGAGTGAATGTTATAACCGTTATAACTGTCTAAACTGTGTTATAACAGTGTTATAACTGTTGGGATTCATTGATGCTAAATCTGCAGTGTCTTCATGGTCCTGGCCACGGTGTCTGAGTTCCAGCGTGCTGCGTCCCACCCCAGGAACCACCCTGTGAAGGTGGGGGGCTCATGACCCTGCTTCACCATCACTATGGAGGTCCTCTTATCCCTACCCCCCGGATCCGTCTCTATGTATGTCTTGGCTGTAAGGAAGGGAGCACATAGACACTGTCAATCAATGGGATAAACCATAGAAAAGAGTGTGTTCACACCTCAAATACACTGAGTGTACAAAACATTAGGAACACCTTCCTAAAATTGAGTTGCCCCGCCTTTTGCCCTCAGAACAGCCTCAATTCAATTCTACAAGGTGTTGAAAGCGTTCCACTGGAATGCTGGCCCTTGTTGACTCCAATGCTTCCCACAGATGTTTCAAGTTGGCTGGATGTCCTTTGAGTGGTGGACCATTCTAGATACACACGGGAAACTGTTGAGCGTGGAAAACCCAGCAGCGTTGCAATTCTTGACACAAAACGGTGTGCCTGGCACCTACTACCATATCCTGTTCAAAGGCACTTAAATCTTCTGTCTTGCCTCTCTGAATGGCAAACATACACAAGCAATGTCTCAATGCTTAAAAATCCTTCTTTAACCTCTCTCCTCCCCTTCATCTACACTGATTGAAGTGGATTTAACAAGTGACATCAAAAAGGGATCATAGCTTTCACTGGGATTCACTTGGTCAGTCTTTGTCATGGAAAGAGCAGGTGTTCCTAATGTTTTGTACACTCAGTGTATATTAAAAGGTATATACTGAATGTATATATATATATATATATATATATAAATTATACATAAAAGTAAAGGGTCTGAATATATATATATATATATATATATATATATATATATATATACACTGCTCAAAGAAATAAAGGGAACACTAAAATAACACATCCCAGATCTGAATGAATGAAATAATCTTATTAAATACTTTTTTCTTTACATAGTTGAATGTGCTGACAACAAAATCACACAAAAATTATCAATGGAAATCAAATGTATCAACCCATGCAGGTCTGGATTTGGAGTCACCCTCAAAATTAAAGTGGAAAACCACACTACAGGCTGATCCAACTTTGATGTAATGTCCTTAAAACAAGTCAAAATGAGGCTCAGTAGTGTGTGTGGCCTCCACGTGCCTGTATGACCTCCCTACAACACCTGGGCATGCTCCAGATGAGGTGACGGATGGTCTCCTGAGGGATCTCCTCCCAGACCTGAACTAAAGCATCCGCCAACTCCTGGACAGTCTGTGGTGCAACGTGGCGTTGGTGGATGGCGCGAGACATGATGTCCCAGATGTGCTCAATTGGATTCAGGTCTGGGGAACGGGTGGGCCAGTCCATAGCATCAATGCCTTCCTCTTGCAGGAACTGCTGACACACTCCAGCCACATGAGGTCTAGCATTGTCTTGCATTAGGAGGAACCCAGGGCAACCGCACCAGCATATGGTCTCACAAGGGGTCTGAGGATCTCATCTCGGTACCTAATGGCAGTCAGGCTACCTCTGGCAAGCACATGGAGGGCTGTGCGGCCCCCCAAAGAAATGCCACCCCACACCATGACTGACCCACCACCAAACCGGTCATGCTGGAGGATGTTGCAGGCAGCAGAACATTCTCCACGGCGTCTCCAGACTCTGTCACGTCTGTCACGTGCTCAGTGTGAACCTGCTTTCATCTGTGAAGAGCAGAGGGCGCCAGTAGCGAATTTGCCAATCTTGGTGTTCTCTGGCAAATGCCAAACGTCCTGCAAGGTGTTGGGCTGTAAGCACAACCCCCACCTGTGGACGTCGGGCCCTCATACCACCCTCATGGAGTCTGTTTCTGACCGTTTGAGCAGACACATGCACATTTGTGGCCTGCTGGAGGTCATTTTGCAGGGCTCTGGCAGTGCTCCTCCTGCTCCTCCTTGCACAAAGGCGGAGGTAGCAGTCCTGCTGCTGGGTTGTTGCCCTCCTACGGCCTCCTCCACGTCTCCTGATGTACTGGCCTGTCTCCTGGTAGCGCCTCCATGCTCTGGACACTACGCTGACAGACACAGCAAACCTTATTGCCACAACTCGCATTGATGTGCCATCCTGGATGAGCTGCACTACCTGAGCCACTTGTGTGGGTTGTAGACTCCGTCTCTTGCTACCACTAGAGTGAAAGCACCGCCAGCATTCAAAAGTGACCAAAACATCAGCCAGGAAGCATAGGAACTAAGAAGTGGTCTGTGGTCACCACCTGCAAAACCAGTCCTTTATTGGGGGTGTCTTGCTAATTGCCTATAATTTCCACCTGTTGTCTATTCCATTTGCACAACAGCATGTGACATTTATTGTCAATCAGTGTTGCTTCCTAAGTGGACAGTTTGATTTTACAGAAGTGTGATTGACTTGGAGTTACATTGTGTTGTTTAAGTGTTCCCTTTATTTTTTTGAGAAGTGTATATACAGTACCAGTCAAAAGTTTGGACACACCTACTCATTCAAGGGTTTTTCTTAATTGTTACTATTTTTTACATTGTATATTAATAGTGAAGACATCAAAACTATGACAGAACACATATGGAATCATTTAGTAACCAAAGAAGTGTTAAACAAATCAAAATATATTTTATATTTGAGATTCTTCAAATAGCCACCCTTTGCCTTGATGACAGCTTTGCACACTCTTGGCATTCTCTCAACCAGCTTCACCTGGAATGCTTTTCCAACAGTCTTGAAGGAGTTCCCACATATGCTGAGCACTTTTTGGCTGCTTTTACTTCAGTCTGCGGTCCCGACTCATCACAAACCATCTCAATTTGGTTGAGGTCGGGGGATTGTGGAGGCCAGGTCATCTGATGTAGCACTCCATCACTCTCCTTCTTGGTAAAATAGCCCTTACACAGCCTGGAGGTGTGTTGGGTCATTGTCCTGTTGAAAAACAAATGATAGTCCCACTAAACCCAAACCAGATGGGACGGCATATCGCTGCAGAATGCTGTGGTAGCCATGCTGGTTAAGTGTGCCTTGAATTCTAAATAAATCACAGACAGTGTCACTAGCAAAGCAACCCCACACCATAACACCTCCTCCTCCATGCTTTACGGTGGGAAATACACATGCGGAGTTCATCCATTCACCCACACCGTGTCTCACAAAGACTCTGCGGTTGGAACAAAAAATCTCCAATTTGGATTCCAGACCAAAGGACAAATTTCCACCGGTCTAATGTCCATTGCTCGTGTTTCTTGGCCCAAGCAAGTCTCTTCTTATTATTGGTGTCCTTTAGTAGTGGTTTCTTTGCAGCAATTCGACCATGAAGGCCTGATTCACACAGTCTCCTCTGAACAGTTGATGTTGAGATGTGTCTGTTACTTGAACTCTGTGAAGCATTTATTTGGGCTGCAATTTCTGAGGCTGGTAAGTCTAATGAACTTATCCTCTGCAGCAGAGGTAACTCTGGGTCTTCCATTCCTGTGGCGGTCCTCATGAGAGGCAGTTTCATCATAGCGCTTGATGGTTTTTGTGACTGCACTTGAAGAAACTTTCAAAGTTGTTGAAATGTTCCGTATTGACTGACCTTCATGTCTTAAAGTAATGATGGACTGTTGATTCTCTTTCTTATTTGAGCTGTTCTTGCCATAATATGGACTTGGTCTTTTACCAAATAGGGCTATCTTCCGTATACCCCCCCTACCTTGTCACAACACAACTGATTGGCTGAAATGCATTAAGAAGGAAAGAAATTCCACAAATTAACTTTTAAGAAGGCACATCTGTTAATTGAAATGCATTCCAGGTGACTACCTCATGAAGCTGGATGAGAGAATGCCAAGAGTATGCAAATCTGTCATCAAGGCAAAGGGTGGCTATTTGAAGAATCTCAAATATAAAATATATTTTGATTAGTTTAACACTTTTTTGGTTACTACATGATTCCATATGTGTTATTTCACAGTTTTGATGTCTTCACTATTATTCTACAATGTAGAAAATAGTAAAAATAAAGAAAAACCCTTGAATGAGTAGGTGTTCTAAAACTTTTTACGGGTAGTGTAAACTATACATTAAACTTACTTTACCAAAAATAAATTACTCCCCACACACACAAGGCAAGGACCATAACTCACCGGATTTTACAGATTCAGTTCTCTCAACTTCATTGGCATCTTTGCCAATCCAGACAAACACCTATCATAAAACATTAACATCAATATAGTGCAACCTCCATAGAGGTAAAAATGGGCTGAACATTTTAATTTGGGGATGTGTAACAAGCTCCATACGTGATCCCAGATGTCCAACAGCATCACGTCATCCTCTGCCAGGTCCTCCTGACTGAACTCTCCTGGAACCTCCTCAATCTGCAGAGAGTATTTTAAATCTATTTGTGTGTGTGTGTGTGTGTGTGCGAGCGTGCGTGTGTGTATGTGTGTGTGGTACTCACTATGAACCTGCCAGTCTTGTTTGAGCAGGCGAACAGACGAGGTTGTTGAGTGAGGCTCTTACTCTCCAATCTCTCTGATGTCTGGTACTCCTTCTTCCCCCCTAATGCTGCCCAGAGGTCCGCTACAACCAAACATAACAAATCTGCTTGAGTTTCTGTGCATCTTGAATTGGTGATATACATTTTAGGACTAAAAACCTCAATCTGCCTTGAGACTTTCCTTGTCTCAGTGTGCCCTCTGGTGACTGTCCTGAGTACTACATCACATCATTATTATGGCGCCATATCAAGGTCCATATTCATAAAGCTTCTCAGAGTAGGAGTACTAGATTAGCACTCCTCCCCTGAGACGCTTTCTGAATACGGGCCAGGCCAAGGAATCTGTATGATATTCTCACCTGGTTCCTGTCCCTCTACGATGCGTTGTGTCTGACACATCAGCACCTGACTCAGGTACTGGGCCCCCTGCTCCTCGTCCTCGCTGGCGCCCTTACCCACCCACAGGTAGCTCCCCCCCGCGGGCAGCTTCAGCAGGTAGGCATCATTAGAGTTCAGGCTGCCAGCCTCCGCCTCCACCTGCCACAACACACACACACACAACAGACTAAAAGCTGAGGAAAGGCTGACCTCCATCTAGATGACAGGAAACGACAAATGAGCATCATAAATGCCAATGCAAAAAACTGTAATTTAGCATAATCGGTGCATAAACCCTCTTCAGAAGATAGTGTATAAACTGCATTTATGAGTGTTTACCTTCCATCACTGCCAATGAAACAACCATAGGTGTGTGTCTGTGTGGGAGAACATTCTAACCTCTGCGACGCGTGTGATGGTGCCCAGGTTACGTCGGACCTGGAACAGGCGTGTGGGGGCCGCAGGTGCCTGGCCTCCGATGCGTGAGGTACCACTCTTGTACACGATGAGGGGCTTGGCTTTGAACAGACTCAGGAGATGGGCAGGCTCTTTTCCTTGGGACACTCTCACCTAGGAAACCAAAAGAGATTATTAACGCATATCCAATTTGGTACAGGAGCTCATGGATAGCAAAGCCATCGCTGGAGGGTCAGGTAGAGACCTATGCTATAGACAATCACTAGGTGGCACTATAACACATATACAGTGGGAGATTCTCATTTGGTCAAAAAGACCGTCCTCTCCTCGACTACTCCGTCCTCTCTCCTCTGTGACCCAGAAACCGATAAGTGGTCGAGGGGAGTGTCAATTAGTTAGTAGGTAAACGAAGGAGTCTGCTCCCCTCCTCAATTACCTACTTCGACAGAGGATGCACAAGAGTATCCTTGCAGCGTCTAGCACAGAAGTGTTTTACAATAAGCCACACCCCCTTTGAATCAGCTATTGTTTTCTTGAAGGAGAAAAGCATGCATACATTTCAAAACAATACTCTACTTAATGTTTATCTATAAAATGTCTGTCCCAACTAGCTAAAAAAATTTGGATCACTTTACACATTTATTTTGGGAATCCACCCCTGTAAACATAATTTTAAGAGCCATCTGCATTTTTGTCAAAAAATTTTTATTGACATAGGCTTGTTCTGTTCACTGTTCTCTACCTACTGTATATAGTACTCTAAATACTCCAATTCATGTTGTTAAGTTTAAAATAATACAAGATCAAAATTGCTGACACCATTCAATCCAATGAGGGTTTGGAACTTTAAAACCAATCATCTTTTTGCAGATAGAACCTTATAGACCTAAACTATTGATTTGCCTGATGATGCACGAGTGGAGAAGAAGAGTCTCATTTCATACAAGTGCATTTCCACTTTTCCTCTCAACCCCTCCATGTCGATTACCTTTTGAACTTTTTCAAAAAGAGGAAAGGACAGGGGAGTTAGTAAAACCAATTGAGAATCTCCCAGTGTGTCTCTACAAGCAGCACCCTTGGCTCAATTGGTCATAATTCATTAAATCAGATTAAGAGATGCCAACTTCACATACAGAGAAAAGATTCCGTCATGCCCCATAGGCATGGAAAGTAAACCCTGAAGGGATTTAATACAAAGTAGGCTGGAGAGAATAACCTCCTCTAGTATCACACTTTACAACTGTGATATATTTAAAAAATGATTTATAAACTTTACATCGTTTTTAGACGTTGACACCGAGGCCTGACCCCCTGCTCCAACCTCTTCAACCTCAGTGTGTGTGTGGGTGTCTTTCGGAGGGGTTGGGATAAAGCAGAACATGCATTTCCATTGGACATTCATAGACATTGGACAATAAGAGATCCTCATCTTAATTTGAGTTAGTCTTACCTGAACTGCGTTCCCTCCCAGAGAGCGATCCAGCTCCACAGTTAGGAAGGCTGAAGCTGTGAGCTCATCTAGAGTGCTGCTAGCCCCCTGCCTGCCACAAGAAGTATAGGGATCAATCAATCCAGCTCCCCCCCACCCACCCATCCAACCAACCAATCAACCAACCAACCAATCAACCGATCAACCAATCAATCAACCAATACATCTAATTAAAAATATACAGGTCTACCAGACTCACCAAGTGTAGATGATCTGTCCTCTCTTATATGTATAGAGGATGATGTAACAGTCTCCTCCATAGAATTGGCCATACGTCTTTGGGTCGACTGGGACTCGACCACTGGTCTCCACTCTGAAGATCTGGAACATGAAACTGGCTATTCTACTATCATTTGTTTACAATCCATGTGATTGGGATTGTCAGTAGAATAAAACACCTGACTCATTTTACATTAGCATATTTGATTATTCACTCCTTGTAACGCTTGCGTAATGAGGAACCATGCCTGATACCTGAAGGCCTGTGTTAGCGCCCCGATCTATTGCTTAGACCTTAGCTCAGTGGGCTACCAAAGTCTTGTGGCGGTAACACTTGGTCCTATACCTGAGTGTCCCCTGTGCTGTCGTCCACCATGTTATACTGGGCTGCCATGCTCTGGGACTCATGGAGCTTGGAGGCGTCGAACTCCACCTGATGTATCTTAGCGATCCTCTCAGTCACAAAGACCTTCCCTAACCCCTCGCTCTGGTTCTTATCCCTCCACCCCTGGAAGAACTGCTTGAAGATAGGAGTCTCCCCACCCTCTGGGAGTACCTGGATCTGGCGATAAAGAGGAGTTGTTTCTATGAACGTCAGTCCTGATCAGTTTAGCAGGACATGAACTGACATGATATTTAAGTCACGAGTTGATCCAACCAAATGATCCAAACATAGCAATTATGACTGATGCTAGATGGATGATAATGAGCATGAACCTGTGTGTTAGGTGGGTAGCCCATCTGCTGGATGAAGCCCTCAGCAGTCTTCATGGCAGTCTTCCTCTCGCTTGGGTTGGCGTTACGGCCTTTATGGGTGATGATGGATGATTCATGCAGAAGAAGAGGTACAAAAAAGATGGGAGGTATAGAAGGATGAGGGGATGAATTTAGATTGTTTGTCAAGATAAAGATGTTAAGCAGTTTAAATATCTACCTTTCCAGACGAAGATCATCTTGCTCTTCCCGTGGTCCAGGATGAAACACTCGTCAGACAGCAGATGGCTCTGAGAGAACGGGTTCTCCTCTGAGACCAGGGTCACCTGCATCGCTCCGGACGCATCAGATACCTGGAAGGAACAACAACGAGATGAGTTTGAATGTGTGTATGTGGTGTGTGTGGTGTGTGTATGTGTGTGTGTGGTGTGTGTGTGTGTGTGTGTGTATGTGGTGTGTGTGTGTGTGTGGTGTGTGTGTGTGTGTGTATGTGTGTGTGTGTCTGTGTGTGTGTGTGTGTGTGTGTGTGTGTGTGTGTGTGTGTGTATGTGGTGTGTGTGTGTGTGTGTGTGTGTGTGTGTGTGTGTGTGTGTGTGTGTGTGTGTGTGTGTGTGTGTGTATGTGTGTGTGTATGTGTGTGGTGTGTGTGTGTGTATGTGTATATATGTGTGTAAGAGTGTGACCATACCATGTAGAGTTTGGCCATCTTCCTGTTGGAGATATCTGCCACCATATCATCATTGTCATCACCTTCTGGTAGATCTGGCTTGTTGCCAAGCACCTGATAGGGTTGACAGGTAAAAACACAAATACAAAAACCAGGAAGATAAGTCACAGTGACTTGTGTTAATAGAGATAGAAACATGATGGCACACAAAAGTAGATTATTTAACTGTCATACAGTTTTGCAACTAATTTAAAACACTAGACTAGGGAATGAAAGTTAAATATTGTGTTGAATTAGCCTCTGTCACCTCAGTTAACACAGATGGCTCGCTCCCTTCCTCCACGACAAAGATATAATGGTGTGTCAAGGAAGGAAGCTGGTGTTACAGATCAGTAGTCTTGACTTGCATGGTTCCATAGTTCCACCACAACAGCTGAACAACAATGTTTCTACAGTACTCTACCTTAAACTGACAGTACTTTCAGGTAGTGTGTACTCTGAGACAGCTGAACAGAGTAGTTACTCAAAGGTTAGTGAAAAGGCTTGATTGTTTTCCAGAGTGGCTATAGTCCTGATAGGAAGGGAAAACATCACCGTCCCATGATGTGTGCAACGATGACTGATATAGTTTCCGACCTGAAATGACCTTATCTCAGAATCTGAGAATTGTCCAGGAAGCGTCAGAATATGTCAACCCTTTAACCAGATAATCACTTTTGTTGAATTAGCATCTGTCACCTCAGTTAACTCAGACGGCTCGCTCCCTTCCTCCACGACAACCAGCTTTGCTCGGCCATTCCTCTCATTGTCACGGATACCGGCAGCCACCTGCGCTGCCTTCAGGAGCTCAAACTTGTTGCACTCTGAACCGCACCACTGGTAGATAACCTAGAGACAGGTAACATATATGGTTCAGTTGAAAAGAGGGTTGTTGCACACTTTATGAAGTTCCAGGTGCATAAAGGCTTTAGCTTCGAGGGCTAACTAACAAAATCTTGTGGCAAGCCGACGACCCCGGTTCAAACCCAGTGGGTCACTGTTTTGTGGCAATACATCCTGATTTCTGGCAATATTCAAACAGGAGTGAACAGTATAGCTTTTGGATTTAATTTGGTAAACATTAGAATACCTTGTATATCAAATGAGCTTGATACATACACCCACCTTAAGTCAACATACCGTAGGCCTACATTGTTTTGGACTTAAGACAATAACAGACCTTCATGCCGAACAGACAATATTTGTGTTTCAGCAGAATTTGAAGTTTGTTTACAGAGTCAAGTCTAGACAATGAGTCGGGTTTCTCAGGAAAGTTACAGTCAAACAAATGAACTGTTCTTACAGGGCCACTGTGTGCACTACCATATGTGCCATAAAAGTCTGGACCTCTTGGCAGAGGCAGTGTTACCACCATAGACACTATATCATTGATACATGTTCTATATCTATATGGTAAACTCTCACATAGAGGGAGGCCAAAGTACAATCTACCGATCCATCGATGACTCAATCAGTCAATCAGTAGATCAATCAATGAATCTAAACATACTGCTCCCAGGTCCACGATGAAACAGTCCCCTCTGTTGAAGCTGGACCAGTTGAGGGTGACCTCGGTTGCCCTGACGACGCGGCGACCTTTGATGTGGAATAGTCTCCGAGCTGACAGGTCGTTGGTGACCACGTGATGGAACCCAGAGGCCACGCCTCCGGCCTAGAATAGAACAGGATAGAATAGAATAAAATAGAGTAGAATAGAAAAGAGTCGATTAGGATAGAACAGAATACTTTATTGCCTTCAAGAGGGAATTTGTCTTGCTCAGTTTAAAAGCAATTCAAGACGCAGATGTACATACGTAGTATACATCACATACAAAACAAGGTACACAGTTACGTAGTACCCAACACAAACATCCCTGAAACAACATATAAAAGGCAATGTCAGGGCCTATGAGTACCCTGTGAGGTTGAACAAGGGTAGCGTGTCAAGTAGTAAAATCAAGAAAGGTTCAGGACCAAGAAAACAAACAACGTGTGGAACACATAACTGTTTTCCTTTTCCCTCTACACCAAGTTCCTTTTCCATCCCATGAGTCACTGTTGCTGCCCATGGTCAGGGCCAAACAAAACGTTACAACAAGCGTTTATTTAATAGCACACCTAGCATATGATGCCCAGGGCCTGAAATGTGAAATGTGGCAAATGCAATGAATGTTCACTGCTAAAAATAAGGGTGCTTTCTGGTTCAATATAACACCATATATTCTAGTAGTAAATAGCAGTAAGACAGATAAAGGAACAAATCTAATATTGGTGAAATAAACGGAAATAAAATGCATCAGTAAGACAATACCGTACTTTGTATGTGATGCCTCCCTTGAAGTATCGTGTGAAGGCAGTGGACTCGAACCCCTGCAGTTCTCGGTACTGGACAGGCTTCCCTCCTAGAAAGTCATCCAGCTGAACAGTAAAGATAGCCGCTGCCGTGCTCTCATCCTGGCTGCACTCCTTCCCTGAGGAGAGAGCATGAGTGGTACAGTACTTAAATACAATATGATAAATGTTAGTATGAAATGAGAGAGTATTCAAGTTTAGACAGAGAAACTTTAGCACAACTTTAGCACAGACTGCCTGGTTGATGTTATCACTCTGATGCTCATAGTATGCTTTATTGTAAAACTGTGTGGCGTGTGTCTTTTTTGTTCACATCTTTTTTGTCACCCTTGTAGACATATCTTGGCAACAATAATCTCACTGGTGTTGCAGTCAACAAATGTTCGCTCTGAAACAGAATCTACCAGCCTTGCATGTTGCCATTGTAAATGTATGGGTGGCTGCACACCACTACAGAGGTTTAACAACAGGAGCTGGAACCCTGTTAGTGATACCTTGTAGGCCTGATGAGGTAAGTAAACAGTCCAAGTCATACCTGCTATTTTGGTGTGACTAACCTACAGTAGTTAAACATTAGTCTACAGCATGAGGCCATTCTAATTTAATGGGTGACTGAATGAAGGAACTGAGGAAGAAATGTAAGCCCATAGCAGCAAGCAAAATGGGAAGGAAACCCATTGGAGGTCCATTAGTGTCTTTACTGGTTAATGATTCATGATGATGATGAGGGAATGAGGGAGGAGAGGAAGGACAACATAACATCTTAGTGGTGCTATTGATGTTTGTATTCAGATGGGAGTTGGTGAGTGCGGAGAGAGAGAGGAGGAGGAGAGAGAGAGAGAGAGAGAGATAGAGAGAGTGAGAGAATGATCTAATTATGTGTCAAGGAAGGAAGCTGGTGTTACAGACTTGTATGGTTCCATAGTTCCACCACAACAGCTGAACAACAATGTTTCTACAGTACTCTACCTTAAACTTACAGTATTTTCAGGTAGTGTGTACTCTGAGACAGCTGAACAGAGTAGTTACTCAAAGGTTAATGAAAAGGCTTGATCGTTTTCCAGAGTGGCTATAGTCCTGATAGGAAGGGAAAACATAATTGTCCCATGATGTGTGCAATGATGACTGATATAGTGTACAACCTCTGCCTGGAATGACCTTATCTCAGAATCTTAAAATCTGAGAATTATCCAGGAAGCGTGAGGATATGTCAACTCGCCCGACCTTTAACCAGATAATACTTTTGTTTCCTACTTCAGGCAAAAAAATTGTTTTCAGCTCAGCTGATGACAAGATTGGCTGACTTGCTTCTACTTTACTTCTGTCTACAGTAACAGACAACAGCACCTCGAGACCTCACACAGTTGTGAAATGACAGTGACACTACTATGGGGGACAACAACACATATAATACATACACTGAGTATACAAAACATTAAGAACTGCTCTTCCCATAACATAGACTGACCAGGTGAATCCAGCTGAAAGCTATGATCCCTTATTGAGGTCACATGTTAAATCCACTTCAATCAGTGTAGATGAAGGGGAGGAGACAGGTTAAAGAAGGATTTTTAAGCCTTGAGACAATTGAGACATGGATTGTGTATGTGTGCCATTCAGAGGGTGAATGGGCAAGACAAAACATTTATCTGAATATTAACTGAAACACAAGCAAAACCATCTCTCTTGTTCAGTCTTGTATGTACAATCTGTTCTTCTCCTATATTAATACATCTACACAGATATGATCCTATGAAGTTAATGTGTTATAACACTGTTAGTACATTATGCCTTTTGATGCTAAGTTGTTTTATTTCTTGCCAATGTATTTATTAATGTTAATGAAAATATTATGAGAATATTATGCCATTGATTTCAGCCTGTAGCTATAAAACTTTAACATCTATGAAGCACTCCCTAAATGTGTTCACATAAATCTCCAATGTTTGATAACCCTCCGTCAGTAAACAAATCATCCAGCATGTGACATCCTGCTGGAACAGCCTGAGGAAACATGCACGAAAGCACACATGAATGCGCGTACGCGCACACACTCACGCACAAACACATACGCACACACACACACATACACACACACTGTCACGACTTCTGCCGCGGCTGCCTCCCCTCCTTGTTCGGGCAGGTTTCGGCGTTCGTCGTCACCGGCTTACTAGCTACTGCCGCTCCCATTCTCATCACTCCACTTGTCTTGTCTTGTCAATCACACACACCTGGTGCTCATCCCCTAATTAGTCTGTGTGTTCCCTCTGCCCCCTTGTCTTTGTGAGTGATTGTTCTATGTGGGAGGAGAGTAGCTCGGTTGAGATACCCCCATACTCCCAGCCTCCTGCATCGTGGCGCCGGTAGTATGGGCGATGGACGCGGATATAGAGCGGGCATTTCGCACAGATCCATCTCCATCTCAGTGTCCAGCTGGGCTGCGGTCCGTGCCTGCTCTTATCCGCGATCGTTTGATCCACTGGGCACACACGTCACCCTCCTCTGGTCACCCAGGTATCGGTCGTACAGTGCGCTGCCTGACTGATAAATACTGGTGGCCTACCTTGGCTAAGGACGTGAGGTTGTACATCTCCTCCTGCTTGGTGTGCACCCAGAGTAAGGCACCAAGTTGCAACCATTACCAGTTCCACAACGACCATGGTCTCATCTAAGTATTGATTTTCTTACTGATCTTCCCCTGTCCCAAGGTAACACCACCATCCTGGTCATTGTGGACCGCTTTTCGAAGTCCTGCCGCCTCCTTCCTCTGCCCGGTCTCCCCACAGCCCTAAAAACTGTGGAGGATGAGGCCCTGTTTACTCACGTATTCTGGCACTACGGGGTACCAGAGGATATAGTGTCCGACCGAGGTTCCCAGTTCATGTCTAGGGTCTGGAAGGCGTTCATGGATCGCCTGGGGGTCTCGGTCGGCCTGACCTCTGGATTCCACTCCGAGAGTAATGGGCAGGTGGAAAAGGTTAATCAAGATGTGGGTAGGTTCCTGCGGACCTACTGCCAGGACCGGCCGGGGGAGTGGTCAGTGTTCTTGCCATGGGCAGAATATGACCAGAACTTTCTCCGCCACTCCTACACTAACCTAACGCCCTTCGAATGTGTTTTAGGTTACCAACCGGTTCTGGCACCGTGGCACCAGAGCCAGACCGAGGCTCCTGTGGTGGATGACTGGTTTCGGCGCGCGGAGGAGACTTGGGACGCTGCCCACGTTCACCTCCAGCGTGCCGTGCGTCGTCAGAAGGCCAACGCTGACCACCACTGCAGGGAGGCCCCGGTCTTCGTACCGGGGGTTCGGGTCTGGCTCTCAACCCGGAATCTGCCACTCCGCCTGCCCTGCCAGAAGCTGAGCCCGCGGTTTGTGGGGCCGTTTAAAGCCCTGAGGGGGATAAACGAGGTCACATACAGGTTATTACTTCCCCCTGATTACCGTATTAACCCCTCGTTTCATGTGTCTCTCCTCAGGCCGGTGGTGGTTGGTCCGCTCCAGGAGTCTGAGGTGCGGGAGGTCCCTCCACCTCCTCTGGACATCGAGGGGGCCCCGGTGTACTAGGTCTGTTCCGTCCTGGATTCGAGGCGTCGGGTGGGGGGCCTTCAGTACCTCGTGGAGTGGGAGGGGTACGGTCCGGAGGAACGGTGCTGGGTCCCGGAGAGGGACATCCTCGATCCCTCCCTGTTGCAGGATTTTCACCATCGCCATCCGGCTTGCCCTGCTTTGTGTCCTCCTGGCCGTCCCCGAGGCCGGGGTCGGCGCGCTGCTGGAGCTGCGCGTCAAAGAGGGGGGGGTTGGGGGGTACTGTCACGACTTCCGCCGAGGCTGCCTCCCCTCCTTGTTCGGGCAGGTTTTGGCGTTCGTCGTCACCGGCTTACTAGCTACTGCCGCTCCCATTCTCATCAGTCAGCTTGTCTTGTCTTGTCAATCACACACACCTGGTGCTCATCCCCTAATTAGTCTGTGTATAAGTGTTCCCTCTGCCCCCTTGTCTTTGTGAGTGATTGTTCTATGTGGGAGGAGAGTAGCTCGGTTGAGATACTCTCTCATTTATTTTGCCAGGGTTGATTTTCCCCTGTGTCATTACATTTATTGTATTTTCTGAGACTGTGTTTGGTCAGGGAGAATTGTTTCCCCTGTACCTGTTTCGATTGCCGTTGTAGGCGCATTGTATGCCTGGAAGGAATAAATCTGCATCCGGTTATTTTACTCCTGCGCCTGACTCTGTCCATCATTCACCACACACACACTCCAACTCACCCAGCCAGTAGTGCAGGTCGTAGAAACAGCTATCCCGCTGTTTGACAGTGTGGAGGACCACGTACGCGTCCCCAACATAGAAGTTCCCGTGCAGGTTCTCAGGCACAGGGCACAGCTCAATCTTCTCTATCCTCCATATCTGGAGACCGGCTACCCTGCCTGCCTTGTCAAACTCCCTGTGGTAGAGCACCATGGTTCCTCTGATTATCTGGTAGCAGAAGGGGGACGGCTGGATGTGGATCCCAGGTGTGGTGAGAGGAGCGTGGGGTGAGAGAGAAGCACAGACTGCTGCTCTGTTCTCTATCTGGTCCTGGGGAGGAGTGAGTCAATAGCAGCAGTGTGCAGGGCTCTAAGTTGGAGGCTGAGAGGGGGTGGGTGTGTCTTAGATGCTGACAAAGTACACACACACACAGTCTGTATGTGGTTTTTACACTTGTTTTCACTACACATGCAAATTACTGTCTCTATTTATACTCAATATTTCCAGTAAAGGCGCTGCTCTAATAACTTTATTACATCATAATATTAGGCTTGAAATAACTTGCATTCAGATCAGGTCGATAGAGATGTTTATCTTGTAGTTTCAACAGAGCTCAGCAGTGTGTGGTTATTTGTCTTTGCACTTATAAATATAGAGAACCAGAAAAAAAAATCCCCGCAATTGCATCAATTCAGAATTAATCTCTGCTTTGGTTTACAACTATTTGAACAAGAACCTAAATATTAACCAGACATTACAGAATGGTTCCCTTTCAAGTTTCTTATTTCTTGTTTAATATTAGACTGGTCTCTAAAGGTTATGGCTTAGGGGAGGGCCCTAGTTCAAGGTCAAAAGTATGTGGACTCCCTTCAAATTAGTGGATTCGGCTATTTCAGCCACACCCGTTGCTAACAGGTGTATAAAATCGAGCACACAGCCATGCAATCTCCATAGACAAACATTGGCAGTAGAATGGCCTTACTGAAGAGCTCATTGACTTTCAACGTGGCACCGTCATAGGATGCCACCTTTCCAACAAGTCAGTTCGTCAAATTTCGGCCCTGCTAGAGCTGCCCCGGTCAACTGTAAGTGCTGTTATTGTGAAGTGGAAACGTCTAGGAGCAACAATGGCTCAGCTGTGAAGTTGTAGGCCACACAAGCTCAGAAAACGGGAACAGTCTTTGCGATTGTAATCTAAACTTGTAGATTTACCAGCCATACCTGCTCCATTCCAACACATTTCACAGCTTGTGGCCAATTATTGAAATACTATGACAGTGTGTATTACAATTACTCACTACTATCTATTACCTAAGGGTTATATTACAAGACCGATCTGTTAATGTTGTGTAACTAATCTGTTTTGAGTATTGTAGAGTTTTTTTCCCCTAAAAGTCATTTTCTTTTAAAGTCGGTGAAGCCTGTGACCAGTTTCCCCTTAGTGTCAGTTAATGTGAGCGATAGAAGAGGAGGAACCAGACAAGAGATGGATGCTTTAAAATGGATGCTGACGAAACCAGGATAAAAAATACCATGATTTGGGGTATTTTCACGACATTTAATAAATACACTATATTTACAAAAGTATGTGGACTCCCTTCAAATTAGTGGATTCGGCTATTTCAGCCACACCCGTTGCTAACAGGTGTATAAAATCGAGCACACAGCCATGCAATCTCCATAGACAAACATTGGCAGTAGAATGGCCTTACTGAAGAGCTCATTGACTTTCAACGTGGCACCGTCATAGGATGCCACCTTTCCAACAAGTCAGTTCGTCAAATTTCGGCCCTGCTACATTTACGTCATTTAGCAGACGCTCTTATCCAGAGCGACTTAGAGTTAGCACATACATTACTTTATCGAACCCACAACCCTGGCGTTGCAAACACCATGCTCTACCAACTGAGCTACATCCCCTGCCGGCCATTCCCTCCCCTACCCTGGACCAATTGTGCGCCGCCCCATGGGTCTCCCGGTCGCGGTCGGCTACGACAGAGCCTGGATTCGAACCAGGATCTCTAGTGGCACAGCTAGCACTGCGATGCAGTGCCTTAGACCACTGCGCCACTCGGGAGACTACTAGAGCTGCCCCGGTCAACTGTAAGTGCTGTTATTGTGAAGTGGAAACGTCTAGGAGCAACAATGGCTCAGCTGTGAAGTTGTAGGCCACACAAGCTCAGAAAACGGGAACGCTGAAGCGCATAGCGCGTAAAAATCATCTGTTCTCGGTTGCAACACTCACTACCGAGTTCCAAACTGCCTCTGGAAGCAACATCAGCACAAGAACTGTTCGTTGGGAGCTTCATGAAATGGGTTTCCATGGCCGAGCAGCCGCAGACAAACCTAAGATCACCATGGGCAACGCCAAGCGTCGGCTGGAGTGGTGTAAAGCTTGCCACCATTGGACTCTGGAGCAGTAGACATGCTTCACCATCTGGCAGTCCGACGGACAAATCTGGGTTTGGCAGATGCCAGGAGACCGCTACCTGCCCGAATGCATAGTGCCAACTGTAAAGTTTGGTGGAGGAGGAATAATGGTCTGGGGCTGTTTTTCATGGTTCGGGCTAGGCCCCTGAAGGGAAATCTAAATGCTACAGTATACATTGACATTCTAGATGATTCTGTGCTTCAACTTTGTGGCAACAGTTTGGGGAATGCCTTTTTCTGTTTCAGCATGACAATTCCCCCGTGCACAAAGCGAGGTTCATACAGAAATGATTTGTTGAGATCGGTGTGGAAGAACTTGAATGGCCTGCACAGAGCCCTGACCTCAACCCCATCGAACACCTTTGGGATTAATTGGAACGCAGACTGCGAGCCAGGCCTCATCGCCTAACATCAGTGCCCGACCTCACTAATGCTCTTGTGGCTGAATGGAAGTAAGTCCCCACAGCAATGTTCCAACATCTAGTGGAAAGCCTTCCCAGAAGAGTGGAGGCTGTTTTAGCAGCAAAGCGGAGACCAACTCCATATTAATGCCCATGATTTTGGAATGAGATGTTCGACAAGCAGGTGTCCACATACTTTTGGTAATGTGTAGAATGGTCCTTTAGAGGAATGATTGTTGACATATAGTTGACATTCATATCTAAAAGCATAATTGGGAAATAATTTTGGCCTTACCCAGGCCTCCTTTAAGTCTCCATAATATTTCATATATAGGCGCTAAAAAGTTAAAATTGGTCATATGAAGCTTTACCGATTGCTCTGTAATATGAGTAGCATTTTTGTTTCAATAACAATTTTGATACATTATTTTATTAATATTAAAAAAAATTAACATTAATATTTAAAAAAAGAAAAAACTATTGATATATTGTTGAACACAATATTCTGCACGGGCATATCAAAGATGGACAGGGATAATATACTACAGTTGAAGTCCGTTTTTCAACCACTCCACAAATTTCTTGTTAACAAACTATAGTTTTGGCAAGTCGGTTAGGACATCTACTTTGTGCATGACACAAGTCATTTTGCCAACAATTGTTTACAGACAGATTATTTCACTTATAATTCACTGTATCACAATTCCAGTGGGTCAGAAGTTTACATACACTAAGTTGACTGTGTCTTTAAACAGCTTAGAAAATTCCAGAAAATCATGTCCTGACTTTAGAAGCTTCTGATTGACATCATTTGAGTCAATTGGAGGTGTACCTGTGGATGTATTTCAAGGCCTTCCTTCAAACTCAGTGCCTCTTTGCTTGACATCATCGGAAAATCAAAAGAAATCAGCCAAGACCTCAGAAAAAAAATGTAGACCTCCACAAGTCTGGTTCATCCATGGGAGCAATTTCCAAACGCCTGAAGGTACCACGTTCATCTGTACAAACAATAGTACGCAAGTATCAACACCATGGGATCACGCAGCCGTCATACCGCTCAGGAAGGCGACGCGTTCTGTCTCCTAGAGATTAACGTACTTTGGTGCGAAAAGTGCAAATCAATCCCAGAACAACAGCAAAGGACCTTGTGAAGATGCTGGAGGAAACAGGTACAAAAGTATCTATATCCACAGTAAAACGAGTCCTATATCGACATAACCTGAAAGGCTGCTCAGCAAGGAAGAAGCCACTGCTTCAAAACCACCATAAAAAATCCAGACTATGGTTTGCAACTGCACATGGGGACAAAGATCGTACTTTTTGGAGAAATGTCCTCTGGTCTGATGAAACAAAAATAGAACTGTTTGCCCATAATGACCATTGTTATGTTTGGAGGAAAAGGGGGGTTGCTTGCAAGCCGAAGAGCACCATCCCAACCGTGAAGCACGGGGGGTGGCAGCATCATGCTATAGGGGTGCTTTGCTGCAGGAGGGACTGGTGCACTTCACAAAATAGATGGCATCATGAGGAAGGAAAATTATGTGGATATATTGAAGCAACATCTCAAGACATCAGTCAGGAAGTTAAAGCTTGGTCGCAAATGGGTCTTCCAAATGGACAATGACCCCAATCATACTTCCAAAGTTGTGGCAAAATGGCTTAAGGACAACAAAGTCAAGGTATTGGAGTGGCCATCACAAAGCCCTGACCTCAATCCTATAGAAAATGTGTGGGCAGAACTGAAAAAGTGTGCGCGAGCAAGCAGGCCTACAAACCTGACTTAGTTACACCAGCTCTTTCAGGAGGAATGGGCCAAAATTCACCCAACTTATTGTGGGAAGCTTGTGGAAGGCTACCCGAAACGTTTGACCCAAGTTAAACAATTTAAAGGCAATGCTACCAAATACTAATTGAGTGTATGTAAACTTCTGACCCACTGGGAATGTGATGAAAGAAAAAAATGCTGAAATAAATCATTCTCTGTACTATTATTCTGACATTTCACATTCTTAAAATAAAGTGGTGATCCTAACTGACCTAAAACAGGGACATTTTACTAGGATTAAATGTCAGGAATTGTGAAAAACAGAGTTTAAATGTATTTGGCTAAGGTGTATGTAAACTTCCGACTTCAACTGTATGTTCTTTACAATAGTCAGGTAGGCTACAATATTTATGGCAAGGTAGACCATTTAGTGGAAGTTTACAAGAAGTGGTACTTTGACATTTAGTGCAGTAAAAGTGTGTGTTAGAGTCAAACACAGGCTGTGACCTTTCCACCAGTTATTGATTGCGTGCAGTTAAGCAAACAAGTTCTCAGTCATGTGTCATCTATTACAAGGATATTAGATGGCTCATAATTAAATCAATTGTTTCCTGGAACTACTTATTGGCACTGTTTCAAAGTTAAAGGGTAGAGAGGAACATTGCCAGGTATCTGATGGTCTGCATCTACATCTGCTGGGAATTGGATCTTTGAGAGGTTTAATTCATTATTTTGTAAAGAACATCTATGACATCATAAATACCAGCTAAATTCCAAACATCACCATACTGAATCTTACCCATTGAATAGGCACAACACTCAGTGCTCGACTTGGGCAGGAGATCACCGGAGCAGAGTTCCTGTACCTCACATTTTCTACTGCTTGAGCCCCTGTTCCTCTTCTGGAATATTAGTTTGAAAGTGTTGTGGAGCTCCTGCACCTAAATATAAACAGTACCAGCAACCAAAATGAGTACCTGCACCTATTTCAGTCCAAGTCAAGCACTGATAACACAACCATAACTAGCTATGATGTAGTAATGGCTGTATGATGTAATAAGGCACTACATCGCAGTGCTAGCTGTGCCACTAGAGATCCTGTTTCGAGTCCAGGCTCTGTCGCAGCCGGCCGCGACCGGGAGACCCATGGGCGGCGTACAATTGGTCCAGCGTTGTCCAAGGTAGGGGAGGGTTTGGCCGGCAGGGATGTGCGTTCGTTTCCCACGGGGGGCCAGTATGAAAAAAACTAAACAAAAAAACAAACATGTATGCATTCACTGTAAGTCGCTCTTGATAAGAGCGTCTGCTAAATGACTAAAATGTAAATGTAAATGTAATGTAATAGCCTACTGTATCAATGTATTAACTGACTCCCTTGGCAAACTGTCATAATAGAAGCACAGATCATCTTTCAATCTGTCTGCCTCTACACAGCAGTATAATACATTTCATTAATAACTCCTGAGTGGCGCAGTGGTCTAAGGCACTGCATCGCAGTGCTAACTGTGCCACTAGATCCTGGTTCGAATCCAGGCTCTGTCGCAGCCGGCTGCAACCGGGAGACTCATGGGCGGCGCACAATTCGTCCAGGGTAGGGGAGGGAATGGCCGGCAGGGATGTAGCTCAGTGGCGTTTGCAACGCCAGGGTTGTGGGTTCGATTCCCACGGGGGGCCAGTATAAAAAAAAAAAAATATTCACTAACTGTAAATCGCTCTGGATAAGAGCGTCTGCTAAATGACGTAATTAAGGACATTTAGGCTTTCTTCTGGGTCAGCATGTTTCACAAGATGAATCATGTGTTTGATTGGGTCAGATATTATGTCTTCATATTGGGTCTCCATGTGAACAAAAGTCTTGCCCTGTCCTGCTGTGTCCTTTGGGGCGCTCAGCCTTAAGAGGACAAGGCCTACACACACAGCCCTTAAAATCAGACTACTATTTTGAACGACAGCCACAGTTCCAACAGTAGAAAACGAGTGCGGAGAAAAATCTAGCATTTTGTCTTTCTCCCTCATCTTGATATGTCATCATCCTGTTTGTCATTTTTGCTGCCTGATATCAATCAATAACGTAAATCCACCAACTACATTTCATTTCCCTGAGACATGGAGATATCAAAATGTCTTGTAAATGAACTAGCCAACAGTGTGACGGTATGTACAGTAGCTAATCTATAATGACGGTATTCTATTCTATTCCCTACAACATATTCTATAAAGTGTAAACAAATGTACACTACCGTTCAAAAGTTTGGGGTCACTTAGAAATGTCCTTGTTTTCGAAAGAAAAGCCATTTTTTTGTCCATTAAAATAACATCAAATTGATCAGATATACAGTGTAGACATTGTTAATGTTGTAAATGGCTATTGTAGCTGGAAACAGCTGATTTTTTATGGAATATCTACATAGGCGTACAGAGGCCCATTATCAGCAACCATCAGTCCTGTGTTCCAATGGCACGTTGTGTTTGCTAATCAAGTTTATCATTTTAAAAGGCTAATTGATCATTACAAAACCCTTTTGCAATTATGTTAGTACAGCTGAAAACTGTTGTGCTGATGAAAGAAGCAATAAAACTGGCCTTCTTGAGACTAGTTGAGTATCTGGAGCATCAGCAATTGTGGGTTCGATTACAGGCTCAAAATGGCCAGAAACAAATAACTTTCTTCTGAAACTCGTCAGTCTATTCTTGTTCTGAGAAATGAAGGCTATTCCATGTGAGAACTTGCCAAGAAACTGAAGATCTCGTACAACATTAACAATGTCTACACTGTATTTCTGATCAATTTGATGTTCTTTTAATGGACAAGAAAATTGCTTTTCTGTCAAAAACAAGTACATTTCTAAGTGACCCCAAACTTTTGAACGGTAGTGTACATTAGATTAGAATTAACAACAGTAGAGCATTGCCTTTATTCCAAATGTTTATTGGTGAAAAATCCCAATACAATTTCCTGAGGTTATTGTTCTGTAGTCACAGTCACTGTGTTTCAGTCAGTGAACATGTCCAGGTAGTGCTCCAGTGTGAAGTCCTCCCTGTCAGCCAGTGGGTTGCGGTCCAGGCCATATAATGTGACCCTGGTTGTCTGCTGCCTCAGTCTCTGGGCCTCACTCTTCATCGGCTCTCTCTCTACACTCAGTACTAAAGGCTGAAGCTCTGGCTCTGGGGAGGAGGCAGGCTCAGGGGAAATATAGTCCCAAAAATGGCTAACCACATTGTCAGGTAAGGCAACGTATTGGTCTTCCAAATGGTTGCCTGTATTGGTGCAGTCACCTGGCTGCAGGGGTTCTGTAGTTATAGCTAAAGGGTTCCTAAAATGGCTGTAGGTATTGCTGTAGTCGGAAT
This sequence comes from Coregonus lavaretus, assembly GCF_964263955.1. Taxonomy (NCBI): domain Eukaryota; kingdom Metazoa; phylum Chordata; class Actinopteri; order Salmoniformes; family Salmonidae; genus Coregonus; species Coregonus lavaretus. Next base: position 49,447 of record NW_028160897.1, read on the forward strand.
CACCTGGCTGCTGAGGTTCTGGAGAGGCAGGATACTGGTCCTCAAAATGGCCAACTGTATTGGTGTAGCTGGTGACCCAGTCGCAGTGGGTAGGTGGTGTGAGTAGGTATGGAGTCTCTCTATAGACTGGGCCGATGTTAGGTTGCAGAGGGAGGGAGAAGAGTACGGGTAAGGGAGGAAGCTGCGGGTGGGGGAACATGTTCATGAGAGTGGCATATTGTGAAAGGGTCATGTTGCTCAAAGTGTCCTCGGAGAGGTCTGGGTATCTTGGAACCCCTGAGAGCTCTTCCAACACTTCTGCAAGGAGGTCTTCCTCGTCATTGCCCTCTGCTGGTAGGTAGAATAACTGCTCCAGTTCAGGTCCAATGGCCTGCGTCTCTAGCAGAGATGAGGATATGTCAGATTGCTGAAAGTCTCCAGTGTCTCGGTTTAGTCGGTTAACCCGGTTTCGGCTCCTACTTTTCACTGTTGCTTTTTTTCCTTTACTCACTGCTGTCTTTCTCCCCATTTGATTCACATGTTGGTCAGACTCACTGTCAGTATCTGTTAGTCCCTTAGTACCTGTATCATCCACCACCTCCACCCCATCTTTCCTCAGCAGTGACATTATCTTCTTGTACTTCTCTGTAGTGCTGTGTTCTTGGCTGGTCCAATCAAAGCTGCCATCTGGGTTCCTCTGTTTAGGTGCAGCATGCTTCTTCTTCTGTTTCTTTCTCTTCTTCTTGTGTGGCTCAGAAGACTCCGAACTCTGGCTCGAGTCTAAAACGTCCTGATGCTGGCTTGTCTCTGGTGTTTCAACAGGGCCCATGGGAATAGTCTCCCCTTGTATCTCTGAAGTGGTCAAGGCCAGCTGGTGAGGTGGGGGACCCTGGTACACAGGAAGACTGTGCCAGGAGGCCAATGGTGCTGCGTGGTACACCTGGTATACCCCACCTGCACGGTAAGGGGCAGGGGCAGCATTGTTCACAAGTAATGTCACTGCTGATCCTGCATACACAAAATGCAAAAATAAACTACAATATGTGTAATATACAATACTATTCGCAGAGACATTATTTTCATATTTGCTGTCAAAGCGAAGGACCCAACTTGACACACACACCACAGGCTGGGAGCAGCACAGGGTCAGCTGGCGGTAAGTGCTTTGCCCAAGGGCACAAAAGCACTGGGTATAGAACATAGAAAATTTAAGCCAGCTACTCTCTGGCTGCAAATTCCTCCAGATTTCCCTGTCCGCCCTGGGATTCAAACTCTGGTTACTAGCCTGGTCCAGGATCTATTGGTGCTCTTGCTCCATTGCTGTCGTTGTCAAGCCAAACAACATTGAGGCCACAGCCATGTTATGGCTCATCTGACAGTGTACAAGTCATTTAGGATACAACACGTTTGCATCAACAACATGTCATCAGTAATATCAACTTACCATGTTCTAGCTGAAAGGCAAAAGGAAGATCACCTTCCAAATCAGGCTGAAAGTGCATGGTTACCAATGTACCTTCAGCCACCTAGTGAAATTAAAAAATGTGCCAAATGCCGCCGAAACAGGCTATATATGCAGACAGGTGTTTATGACGTCACATATGGTGTTTATGATGTAAAAACTGTCCCCACTGGCTGTCAACTGTCCCCATGGCAACATTGCGTGAGATCAGCTTTGCTCAGGAGACAACAGTTTTGCAAACATGCATAGAATCAAAATTACCAGTATAATTCCAATTCTATGGGTTCATAAGCGCATTGTGAGTGAATTGTGATGTCACACTGATTCATGTGTTAATTTGCATGTGAGTGTTCCATTTCTTACCAGTTCCTCTGAGGTTGATTAAATAAGAGGCATGAACAAAGACAAGAAAATACAAGATAGACAAATGAGATGTCGAGAACTTTATTCACGCTTTCAGAAAGAAAGGGTAACAGCACAACAAAACTAGGTAGGACAAATCTTGATCCAACCACTTAGAATTTATCATGATGAAAAGCAAATAATTAAAACAAAACACACACCAACTACATGTACACTTAAAAATTGACAAAAAAATCTAGTCAAACACAGTTGTTGATCAAAATAATTTCAGTACCCAACAGCAGTAGACATTCGGAAAGAACAACCTCATCAGCTCATCAAACAACTCTTCTAGTTTGTGTCAGTAGTATTGCAAGACTTCACTCATTCCTAACATTCAATCAAAAGCTGACCCCTCTTCCATACAAGATTAAGGTGCTTGATTAGGAACAAATGACTGTACATATGTTAATAGTTGTGCTCTACGATAATCTAGGAAACTGCTAATTAAATAACTGCAAACTACACGGTTTGAGTATTCATTAAGAAATTCAAGAGATAGATATATATATATATATATATATATATATATATAGATAGATATATATATATATATATATATATATATATCTATATCTATCTATGAGGGTAGTTTCTATTCATTTGAGTTGTATGTTTCAAAAGGTTTTCCACAATGTAGGTAGGAATCATATTACAAACGTGGTATTAAAAACAGGTTTTCATTAAATCTAGGTAGTTCTACAAACTCTTCAACTGAGTTTGATATGCAGGGAAGTCATTTATCAAAAACGTACAAAGTCCCTTGCAGGTTATCCTCTTTATGCGTGTCATGAAAATTTGAAGATGGATCCGATGGAATGTAAAAAATAAGTTGGTCAAAATCAAAATCAGCAGTAGGTAGGTATCACAAAACATGATAAAAAAAAAAAAAATCAAATTCAAATTCATGTCAACTGATCACACATTAACACTGGAGATGGATCACCCAACAGAGGGTAATATTAGTAAACTGGTACAAATCCACAATTGTACAGAGCCCTCTAGAGGAGAGCCCGGTCATTACAAGCTTATACACATCAGAACTGCCACATTCTGGCTTCACCCCAAATGCCACCCTATTCCCTACACCAGGGGTTTTCAACTCTTACCCTATGAGGTCCGGAGCCTGCTGATTTTCTGTTCTACCTGATAATTAAATTGCACACACCTGGTGTCCCAGGTCTAAATCAGTCCCTGATTAGACGGGAACGATGAAAAGACGCAGTGGCACTGGCTTCCAGGTCCAGAGTTTAGCTTGAGGGCCCTAAATAGTGCACTACCTTTGGCCAGAGTCCTAGTAGTGTGTTCTATAGAGAATGGTGTCATTTCAGACTCAGCTCACTGTGCCTCCAAGTTGTGACTTATCAGCAGAATGAAATAATAGACTAGATTAATCTGTCATAATAATACACATTATTAATGTGTTACGTGAGGTTTGACTTTGAGAATAGTATACTGGTCCCAGATCTGTTGGTTCAACTCCTTCGACTATCATACAGATACAGATTTGAGACCAGATTACTGAGAGAACTCTTCCGGAGGTTATCCTCATCCATAGAATGAGGATTATTACTTCATATACATTTACAGTTCAAGTGGTTTAGAAGAGTGTGGAGTGGCATTGTAACATTTTACATTAACACAATGGAGGTTGAATTTGAAAAGCATTAATAAAGTGCATAATGGATAGGTACTGAAATATTATGGTACTTAGTGTTTTTTAGACATTAAAATCATTATTTTCGTCAGTAGACACATTTTTCCCTCCACTGCACATCTGGCATATACTCCCAACACATTGGTGAGCTAACACAAAAATGCATGACATCTACAGTGGGGTGTTCATCAGTAGATGAGTGGTGGAGGAAGAGGAGGGAGAAACACAGTGAACCATCTATGGCTGGGGTGGCCAACCCTCCTCTGGAGAACTACTGGGTGCAAACGCTTATCCCTGCTCGAACATTCCTTATTCAACAGACCAGCTGTGTTGGAGAAGGGCTGGAGAAAAAGCTTAAACAATCAGTAGCTCTCCAGGTTTGCCAGATCCCCGATTTAAGACTAGCTTCCAAGGACCCTCTCCAGGAACGGGCTCAGGTCAGGTAGGGCAAGGGGGCATCAGGGGGGGTTACTCTGGGGGAATTGGGGCATTAGACACCTTGGGCTGTGCCCCCCTCACAGTGGTGGTGTTACCTCCACAGTCTACATACTGGTACATCTCCTGAGTGACCTGCTCCATGTGGCCAAAGTACATCGTCGTCACCGTCACCCTGGAAACAACAAGATGATTTAATTGAATTCAATAACTTTTTTGTACCCTTTAGGACAGGCATGAGATCAGATCAAGTCAATATAGAAAAATACAAAGAGGATATTGGTTGGATTTGGGATTAGGTCAATTTCCATTCTGTATGAATAGAGGACGGTATCAGAAAATATCCTTATTAATAAGGGGAGGTCATTAACCACACAGAACAAGGTTGACTAACTGTTCTGAGTGCATTAATACGCATTACATGGGAGAATGGAAGCCAGGCTTCGGTGGTTCTGTGTGAATGATTAAAGGGAGGTGTGCAGAGAGTACTTACTGCATCATGACAACGATGTTATGCACCTTTATGGTCTGCAGGCTGCAGTAATCACTAGGACATAGAGGAACAGACACTTCAGTCAGACAATGTGTCCACCAGCCGGCTCTTACTCTGTCGAACCGTCTGGTTTCACTGTGTTTCAGAAAGGGACTTGAATGGAGCCTATGGCTGGAGTGGGAAAAGGTCCCGCTGGATTTTCATTGGCTGATCTCAGTCCATCACCATCTAGCGTAACTCTTGAACCTCCCCTCTACATTGTGGATTTCAAAGCGGGAGCAGCGCAAGTGATAAGCTAAACAATGAACGAAGGGAGTTCGGGAAATTGGAAAGTATGCACCGAAGAATTCGTTTTCACATATAAACGTTATATGCCCATTTATATTTATTGCCGATTTTCTGCATTTTCAAAGTCCCATCTAATCCAGCTGTGGCAGGCTGTCCCTCTCCCACCTCTATTTTAACGTGCCCCTTTCAAGTCTGCCTTTGTTCCACACTGTTTGCAGGCTCTACATGAGCCTGGGGACGAGGTTAAGCACACTCAATCTGTACTCCCATATGATTTATTGAAACAAAGTCTTGAGCATTAGGTCTTTATCAGGTTCAGTGTTCTCATAAAGCTATGTGCTGTGCTGGGGTGTGCTGTGTTGTACTTACTACATGTAGCTCATCTCATCTGCTATAATGGTGGGAACCATGTAGTCAACCTGGGAACAACACACAGGGTTATGATCAAAAAGGTGACTAGGGGAAAGAGTGCTTGAAGTGCCAAAATACATAATGTGACAAGTTGAGCGAAGTAGGACCAGGAATAGGGGTCTGAGTCTACTGAACAAAACAGCTATGGCTTGATGGGTCTTGAATTTAGTGAAACTGGAGTTTCTGCTGCATGTCCAATAATGATGACAGAGTTGTAACCACGCTATTCCAGCGTTGTTAACATGCGGTTACCATGTTATTACAGAGTTGTGTACCTGCTCCATGCCCAGAGGACTGATAGCAGTGATGTAATTGATACGGGACTTCCCGATCACCGTCTTGGAGAACTGGACCTGGGCTGAGATGTTGGACACCTCTACACTGTAGTAGTTGTTATTGGTGATGTTCAGAGTGTTCTGGAAGGAAGAATAATATTTTACTGTCATTTTATGATCACAGAAATTAGTATTTGGGGCTTTTAACCTTACCCTCAGAGAAACACACAAACCCTGAGCAGTTTGAAGCCAGAGTTAGCCAGTGCGGCAACCCTGAAGCAGTTTAGGAGTTAAGTGCCTTGCTCAAGGAATCAAATTGCAGGGAATTTGGTATTTGATTACGATCCCCATTAGCTGTTGCAAAAGCTGCAGATACTCTTCCTGGGGTCCACACAAAACATGACATAATACAAAACATTATTAGACAGCTCAAGGCTTTTAAAGGCACACGTAGCCTACATATCAATACATACAACACTGCTTTGCTTTATCTTGGCCAGGTCGCAGTTGTAAATGAGAACTTGTTCTCAACTGGCTTACCTGGTTAAATAAAGGTGAAATAAATAAATAAAAAATACACACAAACTATCTAGGTCAAATAGGGGAGAGGCGTTGTGCCGTGAGGCGTTGCTTTATCTGTTTTTTGAAACCAGGTTTGCTGTTTATTTGAGCAATATGAGATGGAACGGAGTTCCATGCAATAATGGCTCTATATAATACTGTACACTTTCTTGAATTTGTTCTGGATTTGGGGACTGAAAAGACCCGTGGTGGCATGTCTGGTGGGGTAAGTGTGTGTGTCAGAGCTGTGTGCAAGTTGACTATGCAAACAGTTTGGGATTTTCAACACATTAATGTTTCTTATAAAAAGAAGAAGTGATGCAGTCAGTCTCTCCTCAACTCTTAGCCAAGCCATGCATAATATTTATAATGAAGAGCAAGACGTGCCGCTCTGTTTTGGGCCAGCTGCAGCTTCGGAATGGCAGGATACCTAGAATCCCACAACATTTGTGACCAAACTCATATGCCCAAACATGGCCTACTTTCAGAGCAAAGTACAGGTTGATAAGGAAAAGCAGACTCCTCCTGTGACTGTCCACATTGTGACCCAAATCATCATGTGGTTATACCAGAGGAGAGGTGCTCACCGTCACATTGAGATAGACAATCCTCTTGTCCTCGTCGTAGGTGACGAAGATAGACTTGACGCCCACGTAGGAGACGTCTATGGTACGAGGGAACAGGAAGAAGACAGCCAGGCTGGACAGCAGCAGACACACAGCCACCGAGGCCGTCACATACAGCTTTCTGTGGAGAGGAGGGAGAACAAAGGCAGGGTCAGAAGTTAAATAGCAGTTTGACAAATGCAGGGTACAAAGAATATTGTAACAAGAAAGTAATAGCTACTTGCACAGTCGCATCGGAAAACATTATTGTGACGTTTATCCTAGTGGGGCGGCAGGTAGCTTAGTGGGTAAGAGCGTTGTGCCAGTAACCGAAAGGTCGCTGGTTCTAATCCCCGAGCCGACTAGGTGAAAAATCTGTCGATGTGCCCTTAAGCAAGGCACTTAACCCTAATTGCTCCTGTAAGTCGCTCTGGATAAGAGCGTCTGCTAAATGACTAAAATGTAAATGTAAATGTAAGCTAGAGATACCAACCCAACAACATTCCACTTACGTTCTCCTAGGCCTGAGTCTCTGGTCACTGTATGGGATCAACGCCACCAGCTGGTTCTCTTGGCCTGCGTAATGCAAGGAAACATTTAAAACACTTAGGCTAATCATCTGACATAACTACAGCACAATATTACAGCAACACTAGGGATGTAACGATCCACCGATAGGCATCAGTCCCTGGTTCAACTGTTTAAGATACGTGTGCATCGGTTCACAGGAGCCTAAACCGATCCAAATGTGGCATGAATCAGTCAGAAATTCTATTCAAACGTTACAAACCGCCGGTTCACAAATTTTTTTTACTCATATAATTTAATTTCCCCTCTACGAAAATACCTCAACATTTTTTGTGACTGAATTGATGCATCCTCTCCTTCAGTAGCTATCGAACTAAGCATGTAAATGCATATGACAGTCATTGATCTCCATGTCAGATAACAACTGCACGCACAGAGTGCAGCTGGTCGCGCCAACGAGAGCCTATCCCTGATCTAATATCTGCGCAGCACCTTCAGCATTCAAATTATTGTAAAATGGCTTTGGCAATGTAAAATCATAGGCTTCATTAGTTGGGTGAATTTTTCGATTGCCAGGTTCACCATAAAATAGTTTTGCTTTAAATAGTCAGTGCATTTGGTCATTTTTACATGAACAGGATGAAGTTGTAATTTCATAACAAGGACAGCAATCATTTTTGCGAGCTGCACTCTAGGCCTATGGTCGGAGCGGGAGAAGAGCAGCTCTCCTCTGTAAAGTTCTAAACGGTCAAAACCATTCGCTTTTGAGACGGGTGAAATCCAAAGCTGTGCTATATTAATTCATAGCAAGAGCCTGATCGACAAATAATTTCACAGATATTATTGGCAAATATTGGTATTTTACCAATTTATTGATATCGGCCGCCAATAATTCCACCGATATTCGATAAATAGGATGAAAAGGGCATATATATATTTTTTTAATTTATCATTAAGGATAGGAGGCTCAAAGAAGAGGTTACCACAGGATAGCGGTAAGTCACTTTCTCAGCAAAACCTCTCACAGAGATAGCCTGGTTCCAAATAGGCATGTGCTTCAGGGAAGAGAACAGAGCTGTGAAGTAGCACAGTCAAGTTATTTGTCATAGAGCCCTGAAGGAGTGACTTCACAGCTGCAGTGTTTTTCCTATAAAACCCAGGGGTTATTACTTGACTGTGCCTGGTGCGTGCATGTTTGTGTTCATGTTGTGTCAGAATCTGTGTGTGGGTTTGGGTGTGTGTTTTCATCATGTGTTCAATCATATGGTGTTCCTAGGTGGGGGTTGATGCTGGCCCTCAGATCTTCTCCTATGCTATTTGCACTTATGCCACAGCCTCGGGGGGAAAAACTCAAGAAAATAGTTTATTCTCCATAAGATTTGTTTCATTAAATTGTGAAATAATCAATGGCTGTTGTGAATATAGGTACATTATGATTCTTGGCATTATGACAATAGTCAAAGGAGTGGGACTGCAAGTTCCAACAGAATCACCTATATTCACAACAGCCCTATTGTCCTGAGAGTTTTTCCCAAGGCTACAAAGCGCCACACGGTACCCTTAGTTTTGACACACAAAACAGAAAATCATTTGAATTTTGGAACTAATGTTCCTACAGCATGTCATCACACCCACCAGTGGAGAGAGCCTGCTCTAGCCATTGGTTTTAGGTGGTTTGAACAACCAACTGATATACTATAAACTTAGCACCCGACTGATATGTAGTTTCACCGATATTATCGGTTGATATTGGCCTTTTACTGGAATATATCCATGTCGGCCGATAATAAGATGACAAAGGGAATCTCATGCTTATCTGAACACTTGCAGCCCATATCATGACATGTCATTATTGTCACAATGTAAGAAATTAACATTTGAAGCACATTTCTTGGACAATTGCTCTTTTGGATGGCAATTTATGAGAACAGTGTGAAAAAAAAGTCACTTTTTCATTTCCCCACCGTAAAAACAGCAGGATATATCGGCAGATATATATCGGTAAGTTTTGTCCTCCCATAAAATCTTAGCTAGTCATAGCTAAGTTCTACAGATAAATATAGACATATTCCTTAAAACACTATCTGATAAAATGACAAGTTAATCAGTGGATGATGGGGATTTTCAGATACAAAGTGAGGGGGACAAAAAGCATATTGCTATTGGTAAATGCTCAGTCTACCCTATGGCTCAGCCCAGGAGCCTACACACAGCATATACATCATTCTCTCTCTTACACACACACACACACACACACACACACACACACACACGTCATCTCAGACAGATCCAGCTCAGAAAGGCCCAGCAGTATCAGATTTTAAATTTTACCGAATCGCATCGATTCATTCCACTTATCAAACCGAATCGCACTGAACCTTTTCAAAATAAAAGTATCGTTCCTGTATTGTGTCAGAGCCAATGTACCTAGCTAGATACGTATCGAATCGTGCTTGAAAGAAGAGATTCACATCCCTAAGCAATACTGTACAACATTATTATCCCTCAGAGGGGAAATTCACCAGGCTCCGGGGATAAAATAATATAGTGAGTCTACGGGCAAAGCATGAGTTATTCATTCAGCCATTGGTCTCATTCCCTCAAGCCCACAGAGTGAGTCAGAGTCACACCATTCATTATCCACAAGAGAGCACCTTTGTGGTTTTCCATACACATCATAACACTTCAACTGCAGTCTGACTATGACACTGAACAGAACAAAACTCTTACCCAGTCATATTCATTCAAATGGTATAGCATCTTAACCAAGTTATCTGGGACCAGGCTAGTAGTAGTCTCAACTCCTCCTGTTTACCTCTAGGTATCCTGTCTCTACCCTGACAGTGAACTCTACATAAGTATGCATGTGGTGCTCACCTCTAGGTATCCTCCCAGTGCCCTGGCAGCTGGGACATGTGACGCTGTCCCGGCCTGTGAACTCTACGTAGGGGAACTGGGACACATCCTCTCTCTTCCCATCATCCTCCTGGGTGTCGGTCAGGCTGTCCTGGGAGTCTTCGTGGCATGCCTGCTTGGGCAGGAGGGAAAGGGCCTTCCCCATGGTCACGCCTGGAGGAGAGGGTCAGAGGTTACAGGTTGCTGTTTGTTTGTCATGTTTTTAAAAAAATACATTCATACCGAAATGCCAAGACAATAAAAGCGTTTTAAATCATTACGTTTATCTTTCCGTTTTCTTCAAGAGTACTTTGATGGGAAAAGTCCCAAAATAAATGTTTCGTTTAGTAAGTGATGGCGTTCATCCCTATATGTTGTCTTACTGGATGCCTTTTAGAGCAGGGCTGGAGGAAAAAGCCTGTACTGTACACCCAGCAGTAGCTCTCCAGGAGGAGGGTTGGCCAACCAATGCAATACTTGTAGCTATACATCAATCAGGATTTGACAAAACTAGAAGTTAGCTAGCTATCTAGACATTGATTGGGTAACATTGGCAGGCTGGCTTCTTCAAGTCAACAAGAAATTGCCAAATAACAAGGTCTATAGCTAGATACAGGTTCAATACAATGATATCAAGGGAACCTAGCTAGATAAGCTTGCTAACATGATAACTGGCTTTGGCTAACAAACGGGAAAGTTAATCTTTGTTTAATTCACTGCTCCACTCCACTCATCATGCCAAGTATGCTAACTAGCTAGTTAGCTATATGGCATTGTCATTAATTGAGATTCCTCATCGGTTAGCAAGAGTCATTTGACTGTCGACTGGTTTGTAAACTAGCTAGTAAATCAACTATCATAACATAAGCTGGCTAATTAGCTAGCGAAAATGGCAGCAAAAGGATAACGTTAGCAGGCTAGCTAACGATAGCAACTGCTAGCTAGCATCAGCACAGCAGGCCAGTCTTGTTTGCTATATGCGCTGGAATAAAATGTATAACAGTATACTAGCTATTTTACGGTGAAATGAAATTATTATTGTCCGTCTTACCAGAAAACAAGTTGTTTTTTTCCTAGCAATCGTTTTAGGTTATGCAGGTCTTGTTCATCTATCAAACAACCTGACATGCGCAGTGCGTTTGGGATGATGACGTTCTTGTCAGCTGATGAGTAGTCAGAAAATAAATACAAGTTTTGGTCACCTCGGACAACGGGACATAGCTAGAAGGGATCAAGATTCTGTCAAATTAATGCGTTTTAGCTAACTCTAACCCTAACCTAATTATCCTAACAGCTACGTTAACTCTCCTAACCTGCTGTGAAAATTCTCCTAACCTGCTACGAAAAGTCAAATCTGACAAAAGCTGGATCCCGTCTAGCCATGACCCTGTCAACGCCTACAATAAACAATACAAATCCACAATTTAGCGCGCGAGGCTACAAAGTACTTTTTTAACCGCGACGGATTGTACATGTCGATTGATCCTCGCACTAAATTGAAAGACATAGCAAAACAGTACAAGAAAGTACTTCTGCAGGTCCTTGTAACACGTTTTTTGAAGTAAGAATGTGAAAAAGAAGTACTAAGCTATTTCAGGCATTTCTATGACTAAGACATGTCCTCCAAACAATCAGCAAATTATCTTCAATTATCGCAACAATTGTAGGCCTACTAATTTGAAATGTTCATATTCTTGCAAACAAAATCTGTAGGAATTCATGAGCTGCAGTTCTGTTTCTATCCACATGATGGCAGTGGCATTTAGTGTTTGAAATCCACCCACCACCGCCTAATGTACTAATTTACTGTGATACGTGTTTTGATTGTGCAACAATAATCTTATAGGCCTATATCTTCTGGAAACATGTGGCTTTTAATCCCTGTTATATCAATGCTTAACCAGCCTCATTCCTTTGTCATCAGCTGGATATCACCCAGATAGTACAGCATTGATTAGCATACAGCCCGCCACACCCTTATAAAGAGCATATCTTTCCATTTACATTTACATTATTTAGCAGACACTCTTATCCAGAGCGACTTACAGGAGCAATTAGGGTTAAGTGCCTTGCTCAAGGGCACATCAACAGATTTTTCACCTAGTTGGCTCGGGGATTAGAACCAGTGACCTTTCGGTTACTGGCACAACGCTCTTAACCACTAAGCTACCTGCTAGTGTTATACTAGTCAAATGAGATATAAAAAAAAGTTTATTCTTGACTTAAGTAATATACCAAATAAGAAAATATATAGTAAAACTATTAAT
>NW_028160896.1:0-73432 GCF_964263955.1 Coregonus lavaretus
CTGTTTACAACAATGGATTGTACAAATGGATTGGTAGAGAATAATGTTGGGATACGTATGCATAGTTAGGGCACCGTGAATCTGGTAAAGACCTCGGACCGAGGCGATTCTTTAGGAATGGGCTACAAATCCGGGGCTTAGTTAGACTGGGTCAGGTTGATTCCTTAAGCGGGAATTATGAAGTGAATGGTTGTATTTATGTTATACTTCTTCTATAGCCGACGGGAGATATGTTGGGTATAACCTCTTGATATGAGATTCATCTTTCAAGGCAACAAAAAGTTAGACGGAGATAATTGCGATGATGATGATTTGGCCGCGGTGCGGGGTGTTCATTTGTATAGCTAGTAGGCCGCAGTTGGCTGGAGGCTGAAGCTAATGCTTGATTGTTTCAGGCCACGTGGTACATCGTTGCTAAGGCTAATGTTTGTAAGGCTAAAGTGTGAATCATGCTACATTCTACATGGTGGCTGAGGTGGATGCTAATGCTACATGCTAATTGTGTTTTGTGCCGCAGTGTACCTTAGGCTAAGCTAAATGCTAATGCTACATGCTAATTGTGTTGCGTGCTACATGCTAACGGATATCCTTAGAGATTCCATTGCGATGGATTAAAGTCTCTTAAACTTGTCACTGTCTGTAAGTCAGGTTGTATGTTTTGTGAGCGCTGTTAAATGTTGTTTGACTAGGAGGGGAAAACGAGAGTTACAGTTGGACGGTTATTCTGTCTGTTTGGGGAGAGATCTAAAATCTTCCATGGTGAAAACGTGTTTTTGAATGGATGTGCGCATGCGTTTAATTTTGCGACACTACACTACAGAAAGGGGAGTTTATGGCACGAGATTAGGGAACGTTTTGTTTTACGGCACTAAACGACACCACGAGGGGATGCTAAAACTCAAGCATGAGGTTAAAATGATATTTGCGCATGCGTGGGATTCTGCAAAACAACACATTGGTTAAACTGCAGGGGGAGACAGAGGAACACAGACGACGGAACAAATACGCATAAAGAGATTTTAACACGAATCTTATAAGTTTAAACGGCGGTGGGTTAAGATGAAACTTGTTTTGGGACCTATTGAATTTATAAATTAAATATATGATAACGGATTATAATAGATTGAATTAAATAATTAAATGACGGATTAAAATCAAAATGTTTGTGAGCGATCAATAATTAGTCCTGAGTTAAAGTCTTAGAACGAATGTAGAACGGACGAATATTGAATGTGGATAACTTGGTTAATTGCATTAACTACTAAAATGTGATTCTGTGTTTCTATGTTTTTTGAAATATGAGAGACACAGGGAGCGAGGTGAGGCGAGACGAGAGAGAGAGGAGGGGCTGACGTGTGCGTGGCGTGACGTGACGTCACATGACGCAGCAGAGGATCAGATATCAGGCTAGGTTGCAACATTTTCCAATTTAAAGAAATGTGATAAAATGACAATTTTGCATAGGCTTGGCAAATTCTATTTCAATAAAAGTTACATTTTGGAGGCTATGTGCATCACTGGGCTGGATTACAGTTCGATTGGAAATCAGGTACTGACATTATTTTGCAATTATGATACTTGGGGTTTATATCATAGGAAGAAACAAGGGGTTATGGGGATTGTAGTGTTGTAGGGGTACAGCCTTTTGTTTTGAGGATTATAATCTGAATTTAGGTACTTGCAGTTGATGGGTTGTGGTAAAATAGTCAACACTAATTGATAAATTGGTGATATAGGAATAAAAAATTGGTTTTAAATTATTCATAATTTTTAATTGAGTTTTTAATTGGTTTTTTATTTTTAATTAAAGGGTTTTTGAATAAGGCATTTAATTGAATTTTTTTAATATTCATATTTGATTTTATTTGATTTTTTGGGGAGGAAAAAAAAAAAAAAAAAGAATCTAACTACTTTTTTTTTTTTTTTTGGGGGGTTCTTAGGGTTATATTAATAATTTAAGGGGGGAAGCCATAGGCTATACAGTCTAAAATAACATAGTTCACAATAAAGGAATATAAAAGGCTTGATATAGGGGAAAATTGATTAAAATAGTCATTTTGTAATCAAAGTAGGGTTAGAGAGTAGTGTTAGAAAGACTAATGGCAGATGTTAGTACACCTTTCTCACATATGGATTCAGCAGAAAGACACCCACCTTACGAGAAGGAAGCTTTCAGTGATCATCTAGCATGGTGATTATGGCATCAGAGATGAAGACGAATACGAGCAGAAACGACGATGAAGATGAATTCAAAACTCCAGAAGGAAGGAAAACCGGGATGTCTGGGAACTTAAGGAGATGAGGATGATGAAGATGAGAGTGATTGATGAGAGGCCATGGGTGGAGGTGACTCTGTGATCAGAAGGAAGTGGCAAGAGAGGAAAGAAGGATACTGGAGACTTGATCTCTGATGAAGGTTGAAGAAAGAAGGGTACAAGAGCAAAGAAGAAATGGAGATATAGGCAGATTGCTTATCATGCCTGGATAAATCGAATAAGAAGTAACACGATTGGATGAAGAATTCAAGAATGGAAGGAGAAGAACACATTGAGGTCAAGAAGAGCCCACTAGTAAGAAGATGATGGAAGATGATATTTCGAGGACAGAACTTGGAACTAAGGTTGAAGAATACTGATATGTCAACGACGAGAAGGAACAGGACCAAGAAAACTGCTGAGAGAATCCCAAGAACAGGAGAAAACAACAGAGGAAGATGAAGGAGAAAGTGAAGATCACCTGTTCTAGAAGAGATGAAGGGGGGTGCATTGCTGAGAGCATCGATTAGAGAAGAAGAGAAAATAGCTAACAGTTGAAACAACCGACCATTAGAAGGGATAGTGAATAGGGGAAAACTTATCTGGGTTTAGGCCTAAAGAGGTTAAACATCTCACTAATTGATAACGAATTAGGATAGGGATTTGAGGTAGTAAAACAGTTAATCAAAATAGACATACTAATATTAGAAGATACTGTTATTGCAGTGTTGGGAAGAGAATTGAATTGTACAATAAGATGTACACTAGACTGTCTATTAAGACAATCTGTCTGAAAAGTTAAAAGGGGTGATTATTATTCTGGGCTACATTCTTACACTAAGGGATGTCAGGCTAGGCTAAAAGGTGGTTAGTCGTTTTGCCAAGTCTGTGTGTAATGAGTCAGAAGCAGGGGGGGAACTTTCCCAATCACATATTCTAAAATTTGGTGGTAAGAGATTTTGTCAATAAGTCAGGGGAAAAGGTTTTAAATGTTATGAGAGAAAAGATTAGATTAAAATAAGTTAGGGGTAGGCTAGGTTGAAGGGACTCTAAGACAGTAAGCTAAGTTTCAAAGTTAGTAGTAGAAAGAGAGAGAGAGAACAATGGTGAATGACACTGTAGAGTAGGAAGATCAAGGTAATTATAGGTGTATTTGGTACAAGTAAAGAGTTCAAAGTCTTAGGGGAAAACTGGGGAAAACTAGGAGTAACTAAGGACATCAACATGTGAGTCTATTATAACAACAGTGAGAAGCAATGTAACTCTTTCAACATTGATAGTTATTAAAGCCATAAATATATCGCATTTGATTATAAGGGAACCAATACAGCACCAATGTTAGGGAAAACTACTTATTAGGGTTTAGGATGGGGACGTTTCTCCCATATGGAGAGATAATTATGGAGAATAAGTATTGTTATCAGGACCAGGACTAGAAGCTGTTGCACCTATATAAAGGAGGGATAGTTTGTACAACGATATGAAGTGGAAGAGGTTAGGAGTGACTGTTCACTTATTTGGCGTAATGTTACAGAGAAAGGTCAGGGAGAATATATGTGTACTTATCTAGTGCAAGCATTAGAAGTTGTTCCGGTTAGGAATTATTGGTTAAAGGGCTATGTAATTCATAAAGTGATGCCTATAATGGAAGATTTGAAATCTGTTGAAGCTTCCGCAGTCACCAAGGGAGTTCAGGAAGTGTAGATTATAGTAGTCACTCCAACAGTAGATAATACACAGAGGATAATGGGAACTTTTGCACTAGAAGTAATTAAGGTTAATAAATCAACTACTTTAATGATAACTTTGGAAGGGATTAGTGATATGATGGCAATAGCAAAAGAGGGAGTATGACATTGACAACAACTTTTCTGAAATTAAATGGGGAATGTTAGACTCATGGGTTATGTTACGGATGGAGAGGGCTGTCAATGATAGTACGAATGGGGTTAAAATAGGAGAACAGAGAGTAGTAGAGAGAATATAGATTCATCATGAAAGGACAGGATGAGATCTTTGATTTTAGTGACAGACAGGGAGAGGTATCTGATCAGTACCGCTCGTTCTTCTGTTGTGGAAATTAGAGATATATTAACTCATTCTGTAAGATCAGTGAGGAATCTTGAAGGTCCATGTCTGTTGAGGATTCCAGCACCGAACATGTTAGACGGTCGCGCGGCCTCTATCAGGTATGGGTCAGTCTTATGCTTTGTCATGACTGTGGTATCAGCAACAGTCATTGACAGATAAAATAATGTTGTTGTCAGAACAGTGGTTTAAGCCTAGGTTTAATTGTTTTTGGTTAAATGAATTACCCTATGGGAATTGTTAAATGGGAAAGGAAAATCAGGTAACAACGGAACCCTGAAGTATTCAGGTGAAACATTGAGGGCTAAAAGTTGTTTTAGAAAATATAGGATATAAGGGTGTGTTTATGGGAAGATCAGATTGGGATGTTATATGATAACTTTGGATAAGCATGAACATAAGGTTAGAGATGACAAATATAATGTAATTTTTATGGACCAGGTAGTAGAACAGCAGGACTTTGATGGTTAAAAGATTAGCTTTTGCCTATGACTATGGGGAATTTTAGAGATATTTAGAGGGGGTTTGTGATGATAAAGTATATTTATTCTTACATTATGGATTAACAGGATTTGGTTACATGTCAACGTTGAAGCTTCCATATGAGGCTTTTACTATTAAAAGAGGAGTAGCAACGAACACAGATCAATTTGAAACTAGAGTTCAAAATAGGATGAAAAGCGACATGTCATAGGCTTCAAGCCTATCATTGAAGGATGAATCTAAGGGAGAAGGGGGGACTTTATTCATGGTATGGTGTAACATTTGGGAAGATCATATCGATGAATATTAGTTATCCTTTGAGTCCAGATAGTTTAGATAAGATCATTGGGGTTATATATGCATTATAAGGGAGGTGTTTGGGAGATCTGAAAGGATTTGGTTGCAAGATCAATTAGGCCAGTAGGGGCAGTGATGGGTCAGATTTTAGTTTCAGCTTTGATAACACTGTGATGTTTGTAATTTGTTACTGATCTTTGAGAAAGTTATGATATTGAGATAGGTTGGAGAGTGATTCCTGGAGACAACACTCAGATGCCGTTGTTGATTGTTCCTGATCTGGACGAAGATGGACGAGGGGGTCTAGATGGACTACTGATGGATAAATATCCTTTTTAATTATTTGATCTTTTTTTTTTTTTTTTTTTTTTTTTCAATATTAGTGTAATTTTTAGTATGATTTATGAATCAAGGGGGGAATGGGTTTATGTGATTCATGCATCATTTATATATCAGTTTTATAGTCTTAGTGGATATTGATGTTTAATTTGAAAATGTTGTTTTGCAAAAGATACTGTTTGGTCGTTTATTTTCTTGTCATTCCAGAAGCATTTGGGAGAACATGTGGAGATTGGAATACTCAAACAAAGACAATGTGAAGGGACAATATGACTGGAGGAGATGAAACAAGGAGGGTGTGGCTGATTCCATCATCAACAGGCCATTGGAAGAGGAGACTACAGGGAGATGAAGTGTAGTGGACTACATTCCAGTGTCTGCAATGAAATATAGACATGTGTAATACATAATTGTGTCATATTTTTAGGTATTAATTTTTGTAGAATGATGTTTGATGTTATTGACTACATGTAAGGATCTTAGATGTTTTTGTTTATTTCGGTGAATGTTTAGGGACAGAGAGGCTAGGAAGGGAGAGTTTCATTGTCCGGTCCTATGGGTTGACCAGCTGTACAATGAATGTTTATGGATAGGATTTTGTTTGCAGGGGCTTACATGTGTATTTAATTGCATCATAGTTTCAAATGCATTTACATGGTTAATGAGGTTATCTGGAGTACCGACGGTGGTTGCCTGGGGCAGAGGGACCGTGAGAGAATTTTACTGTCTTGATTGATATGGATGGATGGCTGCCAGACAGTTTTTCGCTCTTACACTCCATAGAGATTTCTTCATATGTCATAGTAATGTATTCATACTTCATAAACAGTTGTTCATATTTCATAGTAATGTATTTACACTCCATAGAGATTTCTTCATATGTCATAGTAATGTATTCACACTTCATAAACAGGTATTTCATAGAAAGGTATTTACACTCTAGAGGAGAATGTGTTTGGTTTAATGTTAAAGATACTCAATAAGATAAATGGTTAATAGTCATAATCCTATTCTGTTTGGTTTCGAGACGTTTAGGTTGTCTCGAAAGGGGGGAATATGTAGTGTATTAAAATTATGTCTTTGTTAAATGTTTTTCATGAAGAAATGGAAGGTTGATTATTGCTATCGAGAGGGAAGGTTTTAGCGTGACGTCACATATGACAGACAGGAAGTGGGTTGTAAGATACGGGGATTGAACAGTAGAGGGAGCCATTCAACTCTTGGAAGGCTATATAAAGGGGAGACTGGTGATTGGCCAGAGGAGGGAGTTTCATTGTTTATAAATAAGGGGGTTAGGGGAGGAAGACGTCAGAGCAGCAATTAGAATTGGAGGACACTGCTCTCCAGACCTCGCGAGTCTGTCACCCATGCTGAAGCTTGTGATCTGAATAAACCTTATGATCAACGTGCAGTATGAGCAGACTCCTTTTGTTCATCAGCAATAATTGCCACCATTCATCCGATACGACAATGTCCTATGAGCAGGGTAAAGACAGAGCCAGCAAAAACAGCAGCTGACAGACCGTAATAGAGCCTGGCTGTCAATGTGTTGTCAGGAGTATCCCCCTGAGGATAGACTGGTCACTTAAAGCCATGATTACTCTTGATAGGTGTTAGCCTGGTGTTACAGTACAGTGAGGGGAGCTCGGCCAGGTCAACGGATTCTCATAGCTCAGGATCTAGAATAGCCCCTGGCATAGATAGCCTACCGAAGTTTGAAAAGAGTGTGGATCTCTATTAATTGTCCTCACTGTAGTAATACTTATCTAACTTTGCATTCATATGAAAAGTACTTGGATTAAAATGATGATGTAATCTTTTATTTCACGGACATGTTGGAGGTGTGTTTGAGCGTCCAGTGAACCTCATCAATGTTACAGTCTCTAGAGCAGAGAAATGGCTTCTCTCAATGTCCTTGTAACTAGATCACTGTGATGCCCTGACCACTTCATGTGGATAGAGGAGTGGGTGTGTGCGTGTGTGTTTTTGTGTGTGTAGGTGTGTGTCCGTGCATGTCTGTATGTACATGCATGTCTGTTTGTTTGTACACCTGGGTGAACCTTTGATCCTCTTATTGGGGAGTTGAATATTTGAATTCATAAATGGACACATCTCACCATCCCCTGTACTGTCTCTCCTCTTTATCCACCCATTCATCCCCCTCTCTCTTCTCTCTCTCCCCTTTCAGAGTTAATATGTTCTGCGTCTTTTCTAGATTAACAATCATCAAAAATACATGTACAGTGTATGTTATGTTGATTTAATTCAATGTCTACTTTATCAACAGTATGTTGATGTCAGGCTGGTCTTTGTTGTGGAGAGTGCACTCATGTAGGACTAAGATGTTTCTCAGGTTAAAGATAGAGCTTGGCTGTAGCCTAAAACGATGTGCTGCAACTACTTCTCTCAGCTCATTATCCATGCATGTAGGCCACTGGAATATGCAGCTCTGGGGAAGCTGTACATCTGGTGACCGCAGGCATGACAGAGACAGAAAAGTGCAGTTTGACAGAAATCGTACCTGTGAGAATTCATAAAATACCTACATTCTCAAAGTCATGGATAAAGCTCACTATTCTGTCACCCTTCAAAGTGATAAAACGACAATATCACGCTCCAGAGTTATCTTACAAGGACTACATCATGATGTGTGAAAACATGAGGTACATACAGTATGTGTGGTAATCCATTACTCTGATGACAGCAATATATCCTCCCTGCTGTAATATAGGCAAAGAGAATGAGGCTGTAGTATGATAATGTTCCTATCGTCCCTATTTAGGTTGACTTATTTCACCAATCTCCCTGTAATCTGTTGGAAACCCACCAGTAACACAGCACCTTCAGGCCGCTCAGATATGTGGTGATATGTGGGCTCTATTTTAAGCATGTGAATCAAAAATAATTTGGCCCTGAGATTGCGAGGTGTTATTAAAATGCTAAACAGTTGAATGGGTGGATAACAAGACAATCTAAACCTCATCAGGACATGGGAGGGAAGGACGGAGGGAGAAAATAGAACATGTCTGCTTTGTATTCACTGTGGGTGATTGTTATTTCATATATTACAGAATGTAATATGCCCATAGATCGTTATTGACCAAATGAACTCAATGCTGATGTATTCACTCTCCCCTACCTGTAGTATGTAAAATGTAAAATGTAAATGTATGTAAATGTCTGTAGTGGTTTGATATATTTTTGGTTTATTTATTATTTTTGGTGAATTCAAACACATATGCCTAACCTAAGCATGCTGCTTCACAGATCAACAGTAGTGAACATTTGCTGCAGAAATATTAACTGTTTTTATTAATTGATCATAGTATAGCTTTTGCTATATTGAAATGTTCATTAGGCCTACTGGACGGATTTCTCCATAGAGGTGTCTGTTAGGGTGGAGATCAAATCTTCAGCAGAGTCATCCTTCACATCCTCATCAGTAGCGATCATGTCCTTAGTGCTCTCAGGGGTCAGTGCCATGTCAGGAGTGGAGTTCTGGGTGCTTGAGTCTGATGTGTGAACCTCTGTCATGGTCTCTGATGACTGGGTGGTCACCATGGAGATCTGTCTCTGAGAGGTGGCAGTGGTCTGTGTGTCTGTGTTCATATCTGTTGTCTGTGTTTCTGTCTGCGCCTGTGTCGAAGTGTTAGTAGTGGATGGCTTTCTCTCTGTCCTAGTTGCCATAGACGAGGTGGTCATAGGGACTCCAGGTAGCTGCCACTCCAGCGGGAGGATGGCCAGGTTCCTAGCCTGGGAGAACTGGGAGAGGGAGCTCTACCCGGAGGAAGAGGGGGGTTAGGTTGAGGTCAGAGAGGAAACTGCTTGAATGTGTGAATCTCTGAATGTCTGTATAGTAAGTCAGGTTTCAGTAACTTACGTGGGCACGTGGTAGAGTCGGAGAGTCAGGTCTTATGTATATTTCCTCCACATGGGTCTTCACTTGCCGGGGTGTCCTTTGATTTGCCTGCATAAGACAATTGCAATACCCAATGATAAAACATTATGGGAAATATATTTTGCTCTCGATAAAATATGATACAGCATATTTGCTTGTCTCACAGAGTTCGGTCTTTGTCCCAAATGAGTTCCCTTGTCTGTTTCTGGTGTTGTACTTCTGGGTTTGTGGTCTTGAGATGATTTCAATAGCTGGACTTCAGTCCAGTCTTTCTCCCTCCCTACCTTTCCATTACTCTTGTCCTTGACCTTTTTGGTTGTAACATCTCCTCCAGACCAGTCTGAGCCTGTTTAGACATTTTGATTTTGAAGACACATCTTTCCAAGTGGAGCAATATCATTCTATATCTAATCAACAGACAACCCATAACACTCACCAGTATCAGATGCAGTATCTTCGTCCTGGTCCTTTTTACTCTGTCTGTACTGAGAGGCACGAGTTTTCTTCAGCTTGACTTTCCCTCCACAGCAGAAGAGAGTGAACAGCTGCAGGGCCGCCACAGCTGGATAGATGCTCTGCTTCTTCTCTTTCTGCTTGGTCTCCTTTGCTTTCTCCACAGGGGAGACCTCAGGGTCACAATCAGTACATCAGTTAGAAATCTACTGATATTTCAAACTACAATATAAATAGCCAATGAGCTCTAGTGTGTTTCCATGGCAAAATGTTACCCAATAATAACTAGGGTTAGTGCTAACCGAGATCCTTGAGACATCCCTACCCTAAACCCTAACTCTAACCTTAACCATTTCAATTTCAATGGGGGTAAGGTCAGAGTTGGGACGTTCCATGGATTCCGTTAAGACTTTTTAACTAGTAGGGCCTACCCCATCCGAAGGGGCATTGTGACATTATCACATTTGTCAAGCAGTATCAAATTCAACACAATATACTGTGTTTTCCTTATTGTGGTCATTATCAAATGCATTGGCAAATCCTCATTGATAAGCAGGTTTGGATGTCTTATCGAGTTAGATCTTTGTTTATTGTCGTTTTCTGTTTCCAGTGTCGTTCTGCGTTTGTGGTCCTTAGATTTACATTTTAGTCATTTAGCAGACGCTCTTATCCAGAGCGACTTACAGTTAGTGAATACATATATTATTTATTTTTTTATACTGGCCCCCCGTGGGAATCGAACCCACAACCCTGGCGTTGCAAACGCCATGCTCTATCAACTGAGCTACATCCCTGCCAGCCATTCCCTCCCCTACCCTGGGCCAATTGTGCGCCGCCCATGAGTCTCCCGGTCGCGGCTGGCTGCGACAGAGCCTGGATTCGAACCAGGATCTCTAGTGGCACAGTTAGCACTGCGATGCAGTGCCTTAGACCACTGCGCCACTCAGGAGATTTCTAAACTTCAATCCAAACTTTCTCGCTCCGAACCTTTCGTTTACTCTTGTGCTTGATCCTTTTCACATCACCTTCAGAATAGTCAGAGCCTGTAAGTGAAACATTTCCAAGACACATTATGTTTTTTTTCCAAGTGAAGCCTAAATAATTGTACTACGTAGCAGCACTAGTCAATAGGCACCTCCTCACACTCACCAGTATCAGAGTCATTATTGTTGTTCGTATCGTGTATTGTTGTTGCCTTTCTCCCCTCACCACTCTGGGAGGGATCAAATGGTGTCTTCTTCATCCTGACGCAGCTCAGCAGTGTACACAGCTGAAGAAAGGTCAGGGCTGGAGGGATGCTCTTCTTCTTGGGTTTATTTTTATGTTTATGGGTCTCCTTTCGTTGCTCCCAAGGAGAGACCAGAGTGACAGGGTCACTATGTGTCTGACCCATAACACGCTAGGGTAGTGTACTGCTGTAATCAATCAAATCAGTTATAGGTTGAGAGATGTAGCTAACACGCTCTACCTGAGCTTGTCTAACAATTTTAATGTGGTCTGGGATTATGTTAGAAGTGTGTTTCCGTGGCAACATGTTACCTCATAATGTTCCCTAGTGCTCCATCCCTGGTAAAGTGGCATTGTGACATCATCAAGTTATTTACCTATCCACATATCCACCCAGAACACTGGAGCAGCCTATTACTATAGACCTAGTCTGCCTTTATGTCTGTATGTCTGTCTGTCTGTACAGATGTAGGATCTTAATTTGATCACTCTTTTGTTGCTGAGATTTGTACTGCAGAGCAAGAAATGCAAACTTGTATTGTATTACAAAAGGCTTCTAAAGTTTTTAATTTCCATTTTAAAATGTCAGACTTGATTTGCCCAAACAGAAAATGTATCAACCCCTACAAAAAATGTCCATTCATTATAATCCACATCATAATTCACATTTCCTGTTGCTGCAGAATTATTTTCCTGCTGTAGCAAACTGGCTCAAATTAAGATCATACATCTGTATGTCTGTCTCTCTCTTTCCTTCTCTCTCCATCTCTCTCTCTGCCTGTACTCATATTTAACCTCTCCCTTCACCCTATTGCAGCACTTTGTTTTCTCATCTATTTCCTGCCTGCAT
This sequence comes from Coregonus lavaretus, assembly GCF_964263955.1. Taxonomy (NCBI): domain Eukaryota; kingdom Metazoa; phylum Chordata; class Actinopteri; order Salmoniformes; family Salmonidae; genus Coregonus; species Coregonus lavaretus. Next base: position 11,891 of record NW_028160896.1, read on the forward strand.
CATGTTGCAAGGAGATTGTGGCTGAGCACAGGTCAATCACTCCACATTGAGAATCAATTTAATTATTAATGAATGATTATACAGTTGATTATCAAGTGCCACACTCAACATATTACTACTGTTGGCAATCAGAATACATACTTGTTGTAGTCCAAGAGTCTACTCAGTGAATACATGCAGGCCAGTGGGCAAGAGTCATGGCAACACATCTATATTCACACCTCCTCTATGTCTGCACTATTAAAAGCAGATCGCCGCCACATGTAGCATAAGAGATAGGAAGCCTCCCTGGCTCAGCGCCTGTTAGTGTCAGATTTGAAGAGCTACATGTCAGCCTGATAATTACTCTGTGTCATCCGCTGAAGCAATTAGTGATAAAAGCTCACACAACGTGATAGGCTAACACCTCTGTAGGTACCTGGATGGATCACAGTAGCTTATCCACTTCACTCAGACCACTAATGATAGGTTTGCAGGTATGCACGCACACACGCACAAACACAAACACACACCACATGCACTCACTCACACACACACACACACACACACACACACACACACACACACACACACAGGCACACACGTCACACTCACACACTCCTATTGTCATACAGTAATGGTTGGTGTAGGTGGACTGCGGGACCATGGGTCGTAGGTGTTAACCAGATGAGAGGCGACTGCAGGACCATGGGTCGTAGGTGTTAACCAGACGAGAGGCGACTGCAGGACCATTGGTCGTGGTTGTTAACCAGACGAGAGGCGACTGCAGGACCATGGGTCGTGGTTGTTAACCAGACAAGAGGCGACGGCAGGACCATGGGTCGTGGTTGTTAACCAGACGAGAGGCGACTATAGGACCATTGGTCATGGTTGTTAACCAGACAAGAGGCGACGGCAGGACCATGGGTCGTGGTTGTTAACCAGACAAGAGGCGACGGCAGGCTGGCTGTCATAAAGGCGCTCAGAGAGACCTGTGACACTGCGCATACTAATGACAACTGAATTATTCATCTGTAGCGCGGCAACATCCAACAGCAGCGCAGCTAGCTAACGGCCTGGTTTATATCAGTCAGGGATGAGAGGCCTTATCTACATCACAGCAACTCTAACCAACGGCCTAAGTGATGCTATATGCTAGACAGAGGAGAAAATAGGTATCATAGACAACAGAAAATAAACAGACTGCAGCTAGCTGAATGTAAAGGGGAGCAGAGGCTTTTTTTATAGTGCAGTAGCAACAGTATATGTCTGTTGAGAGCACTAGTGGTAGGGGGTGATTTACACTCTCTCTTTATGATGGTCCATGTCAATGCCCTGCTTAGCATTGATATAACGATACAGAAAAAAGCATGGAAGAAAATTACATTTACATTGGCCTCCCTAGCTGGGATGAGATAACAAAGATATCATCACTGTGTGGCTGGTACTCTAATTTATTGATGTTGTGTGAAGAAGAAAGTGGTGCTCTCTCCATATGACATATAGCACACACACACACACACACACACACACACACACACACACAGAGAAAGACAGTTTATCTGTCCATGTCGTCTGGTGGTCGACTCCATAGAGATCCTATTAAATTACAAAAGGGTCTATGTCATAATCCCTCACAGTTATAGAAGGGGGTGATAAAGGCAGCTATTTTCGTCAGGAGAAATCCAAACCAGTCTAATTGGAATGAATGGCAGTAGAGGCATCGGTGATGCATTTCCTGTTTTTACTTCTGCAAGAAAAGAAAAGAAAGGTATGATAAATATCAGAAGTTGTGAAATAGAAATATTGTAACCCCAAAATATTGACGTATAATTATAAATACAGTTTATACAGGTTTATACACATTTTCGGTCTAAATAGCCTCTAAAATATATGTAAACAGACCGTAAATGTCAACATATGTATTTTCTTAGAAAGCTGTGAGTGTTATTATATTATACAATATCAGTACTTGTTGCATTTAAAACTTGTCTAAATCCTATCATCAACTGATTTCAGCAAGTGTATGCTGTGGATTGACTGCATTGTTTAAATGGAATATTGGCATATTGGCACAATTTGAAAAATGTATGGAATCATGCCTCTAAAAATGGCTGGCTATAGCTAGCAAACATACAATGCAGATAATCTCCAAATTCATTGTTTTACACAATATCTTATTACAGCACTGCAAACAATGTTTGACCAAGTCCCTGACCAAAATGGCTGATGCTTTAGACCATCATAAGAAGGTTCATATCCATTCTAGTATTCTAATTCCTAATTCTATTTCCAAAGCATCCTGTAGGCTTCATAGAAATGGGAAATTGCCCTGCTTATAGTGAACATTGCATCATCACCATCATCTAAATGGTGTCACGCCTCATCTTCTAAAGTGTCCCATATGTAGGGAGAGAATGTATAGGCTGATGACCATTGGTGAAAGAAGTACCCCGTTGTCATACTTGAGTAAAAGTAAAGATACCTTAATAGAAAATGACTCAAGTAAAAGTGAAAGTTACACAGTAAAATACTACTTGAGTAAAATTCTAAAAGTATTTGGTTTAAATATACTTAAGTACCAAAAGTAAATGTAATTGCTAAAATATACTTAAGCATTAAAAGTAAAAGTATAAATCATTTAAGCAAACCAGACCATTTTCTAGTTTTGTATTTTATTTACGGATAGCCAGGTGCACACTCCAACACAGATATAATTTACAAACAAAGCATGCATGTTTAGTGAGTCTGCCAGATCAGGGGCTGTAGGAATGACTAAGGATGTTCTCTAGATACTGTAAGTGAGTGAATTGGACCGTTTTCCTGTCCTGCTAAGCACTCAAAATGTAATGAGTTGTCACGCCCTGGCTCTGGTGACTCTTAAATGTTGAGCCAGGGTGTGGACTTGTTATGTTTAGTTTTCTATGGGTTTTGTTCTAGATCGTTTATTTCTATGTTGGCCAGGGTGGTTCCCAATCAGAGACAGCTGTAGCTCGTTGTCTCTGATTGGGGTCCATACTTAGGCAGCCTGTGTTCACTAGTTTATTGTAGGATCTTGTTCCGTATGGTTTGTTGTATTACCTAGGACTTCACGTATCGTTTTGTTGTTTTTGTTCTTGTTGTGAACACTTAATAAAGTATGTACGCCTATCACGCTGCGCCTTGGTCCGCTTCTCATAACGATCGTGACAGAAGATCCCACCAAGAGAGGACCAAGCAGCGTGCCAAACAGGAGAAGTTGGCGATGTCCCAGGTGGGCGAATGGTGGTCTTGGGAGGACATATTCGCGGGCAGAGGGCCATGGGCAATAATAAATGCCCAGGCAGGAGAGGAGAAACGGCGCCAACCGTGCCGACGACGGACACGCGAGAGGCAATCCCAAGTAATTTTTTTGGGGGGGCACACGGCGTGGATGACGGGGCTGCTGGAGGCAGCTAGAGGGCGCATCGGCGATCTAGGAGAGGAGGCCACCAGGTTTGGGGGGCTGGAAGGATGGTTGGTGGAGCCTAGAGGTAGAGCAGAGCCAACTCCCCGTACTCAGGCTAGGCAGCGTGAGACTGGGCAGGCTCCGGGTTATGCGGAGCCACGTACTGTGCCGCGAGTGTTCCGGCACAGTCCTGTATGTCCTGTGCGAGCACCACGCACGTGTCGTGCTAAGGTGGGCATGTAGCCAGGACGGAGTGTGCCGGCTCAACGCTCGTGGCCTCCAGTACCCCTCCTCGGTCCCGGATATCCTGCGCCAGTGCCACGTGCTGTAGCGCCAGTACGAGTGCACAGCCCTGTACGTCCTGTGCTGATGCCTCACACACAGGGTGTGGAGATAGGCATTCAGCCAGGACGGGTTGTGTCAGCTCTCCGCTCCAGACCTCTAGTCCGTCTCCACAGTCCAGCCCGGCCTGTTCCTGTCCCTCACACCAAGCCTGTGGTGCGCGTCGCCAGCCGGTCCGGCCCATTCCTGCTCCCCGTACCAAGCCTGTGGTGCGCGTCGCCAGCACGGTCCGGCCTGTTCCTGTTGTCGTAGTAAATATATAATGTTATAGCTTGGTCTGACTAAAATCTTGTGCATGACCCATTTTGTGTTGGGCCTTTGTATTCAATACAATGTACAAAATAGTCCTATCTTGTCAGCCTTGTCAGCAGGTGGCTAAGGACAACGCCCACGCCAATAGGTCTCTCAGTTCTTCCAACTCACGAGTTCTTGCTCTGAGGACACACACACACACACCCCCCCACACACACACACACACACACATCATCACTGATAAACACACACACAAACACACACACATCATCACTGATAACACACACACACACACACACACACACACACACATCATCACTGTTAAACACACACACACACACACACACACACACAAAAAAATCCCCTTCTCTTAGGCTGAACATCTGAAGACAGAGAACCCGACTCAGAGCCAATGCAACAGTGATACTAACCTGGAGGGGACCTCGCCCAACTCATCAGGACCAATCAGAAGATCAGAACTACTAGATTCAACCTACTTCATTTTATTGTATAAAATGTCAGCACACAATGTTTCGGGGCTCTCTCAGATATCTCCCTACGAGATTGACGAATGGGTCCGTGCACGCGATTCCAGATATCTTTACCTCTGAATAAACTGCCTTTATTATACCATATCCACCCTGTCCAAAGTCTCTACTTGGTCTCAGTTCTCCAGTAAACTTGTTTTATCAACAAAATTGGTAGCAGAGGATGGTTTTCTAACTCTGAATTCGGTCCATAAAAGTTGATAGAGAAAAGAGACAAGTAAGAGACGGATCAGAAAGGACGGGTGACCTGTTCGCAGGAGCAGCCGGGAATCCAGCTCGCCTCAGGAAACTGATCTAGACGGCCGTCAATACAAAGGTAAGCAGAACCTGTTAAAACAAAATCTGCATATTGTATTATAGGATAAACCAAAATTAAGATCAGTAGTACTGAGCGAGAGTATGGATTACTGTTAAATTTATAACATATCTATTATGACTCAAAAGGCACATATGTAAAGATATCTAAAATCTTAGGCTTTTTACTGTTGAAATGTGACTCTCTAGAGAGGAGTCTAGTTACAGTGGTTCACAAGAGAAGGACCGACTTTTATTTTTACTGTTGAAATGTGACTCTCTAGGTGAGGAGTCTAGTTACAGAGGTTGTGGTTCACAAGAGAAGGACCCTTTTATTTTTACTGTTGATATCTGAAATCTTAGGTTTTTACTGTTGAAATGTGACTCTAAGAGAAGAAGTCTAGTTACAGTGGTTCACAAGAGAAGGACCGACTTTTATTTTCTGTTGAATTGTGGCTCTCTAGTGAGGAGCCTATTACAGAGGTTTTGGTTCACAAGAGATGGACCCTTTTATTTGATCCACAAGAGAAGGATCTGGTGACTTGATAAAAAGATTCAGATAGTCGGGTTGAGTTAATTCCGTGAGAATCCAAGTCCAGAAAAGGTTCTCCCGACTAGACGCCAGTTGAATGGTTAAAACGACTGGGAGTCTTGGTTGTGGAGAATCATTAAAATAAAATAAAAATACAAGTTCAGATAGTCGGGCAATGGTTGACGTGGCACTCAACTAGATGTACTGTGAAGAACTCAAACTGAATTCATGTGTTGATGTTGATATGTAATGTAAAATGTAAATGTTGAAATGTTAACCTGAATGTTGTGTAAGATTGGCCGTTTCATGAGACTAACTAGTTGATAACTTTTAAGAGGACCACCGAGTCTTATTTGGCCTATTCTGCAGCCGCTGCGCTGAAAGTTGACTTGTACTTTTTCCCTCTTGTGGTGTTGGTATTTCCTTAGTTCCTAAAAATAAATTGATAATTATTTTGGAAGCGCTCGAGTTTGTTAATATATTGTTCCAAAAGGGCGATTTTGATACCTTTTGGGAAAATATATAATAACTCGAATACCTGAAAAACAATAATAACTTTTGCAAAATAATTCCTAGGATTAAATTGATAATTATTTTAGGAGTGCTCGAGTTTGTTAATATATTGTTCCAAAAGGGCGATTCTGATACCTTTTGGGAAAATATATAATAACTCGAATAACTGAAAAACAATAATACCTTTTGCAAAATAATTCCTAATAATAAATTATTGAAAATTCTTTGTGTACGAGGGTGGGGCACCTGAGATAAGTCGGTGTTGGCACCAAGAATACATTGCTGGCCTCGGCCAGTGACGGGCTAAGTACACTAAGATAGTCGGACCTTACCCGAAATTCTATATACATATATATATATATACTGAAATAGCCATGGCCGTCACTACTATCCCTGATAGGTTGTTTCCACATTTAAAAGGTCCTATTTTAGATAGGTTGTGTGGTAGGTGTGTTTTGACGTATGAGTGGATAAGATTTGACCCATCATTAGGTGGGGGAGAATCACCGAAATTGACCAGAGGTACTAAATTCTCGGAGATGCCAGCTATCTCTGTAATTTCACATTTAAAACGTTCCATTTAAATGGTTGTGTGAAAGGTGCAGTTAACCTGAGACAAAAATCTCTAAGGGATCCAGTTGCTTCTGTGACTTCACATAATGAAGTGCCTAAATCAGGCTGTGTGAAGTGTGGCAGTCGAACTGAGAATGTGTTCTAGGACGCTTTGATAGCCTGAATACATTAAGCATTGTAATTCCAATTGGCTTTTTGGGTTGTGTGTTTTTATGTATTATAACGCGTTAATGGGTGATGGGAAGTTATAGTGAAACTTATGAAACTGAATACCAATCTGTAGAATTGAGGGAATTGACGGAATTTTCTGCAGCACTCTCTTCTCAGGTGCAGAAGGCCCAAGAGGGGGAGCTGTCGGGAAACACGCCACCACTGAAGGTAAAAGTGGGAGACTGGGTGAGGGTGAAAGTCCACAAAAGAAAGTGGCTGGAACCCAGGTGGACTGGACCGTACGAAGTGAAGGAGGTTACTTCACACTTAGTCCAGGTCAGAGGTAAATCAGGAGCACCCTGGCACCATCTAACACATTGCACTCCAGCCCCCACTCCTTCCAGACTATTGTCTGAAGTAAGAGCTGATTTGAGCAGCGAGAACCAATCCTGACAACACAATGAAGAAACCCTTATGGGAACAACAATCTCACCCAGGGTGAAGAAGAACTTTTTCCCCCTGGGAGAGATTGGGAGTGTCTGAATGTTCGTATGTATGTTTTCTGATAGGAATTGGACTCCTGCTGGGCACTCCTTATGAGGGGTTGTTGTGTGAAGCTATTTTGAATTACTTTAAATGTACTTGTAATATAGAAGAGGTGGCTAAGGGATTTTTAACAGTACCAACCATGGGGGGGGGGCAAATCCTCACAAGAGGTCCCAGAATTTACTGGGGACGAGAAATGCTTGATGTAATTAAAATGGAATCCAGGGATAGAAGAAATCTCCATGATATAACCAGGTGGAGGGAGAGGTATGGTTTTGAGGGACGTCTGGACGCAGATAAACTCGAATCCATGCTTAAACAGATACATAAGGTGTGTAAAGGAGAAATAAGCAGTGAGAGAGAGAGAGAGAGTAAGAGGGGGCCAGTACCCACTGATAGCCTTACCTAATCTATTGGCGGGGAATGAAAGGGGCCCCAGCAACCTTAGATGTATAAAGTAATAATAATAATATGCCATTTAGCAGACAGGCCATGAACACAGAGGACGTGGCCAGAGCGGTAGAAAGAATGACCCACCCCATGACAGGAATAGTAAGGTTTGGGCTGCCGTTAGAGGGCAGTGGATTTCAGGGGATGCCCATAGGACACTTTTGCCATGGGCCGATTACGGAGAGTATGTTGGGAAAATAACTGAATTGTGTAATAGTCTCAGAGAGACATGCAATCCATCAGACAGGAGAGAAGAGAGAGAAGTCCATCCCCCAGCTTTGAGCGTGAGAAAGAGGAAGATAAGGCGTGACTAGTCCTTGAGGGAGAAATAGTAGATTCTAGTGGGGGGAAGACTAAGGAACCCTTTGATCCAAATTGTGAGGTGTTTGAATTGGCTACTATTGACTCAGCACTTCAACAGGAACAGAGAAACCTAATTTGGCATTGACAGTAATGGGTATGAAAATTAATTGGATGATGGGGTTTTGTGTTGAATTAGAGACAGTGAGACTATTAGTCAATACCTAGGAGAGAAGAGAGGTTACGGTAGCAAAGACAGACAAGAAGGAAATAGTAATAGTGGAGACAGGAGTGAGTGGAAGTGTTACAATTGTGACAAAACGGGACATTTTGCTAGAGAATGTGAGGAACCGTGTAGTTACTGTGCAAGGAAAGGGCACCAGTTAAGAAACTGTAGGCAGAAGGGGAAGAGAGAAATCAGGAGTCCTCATGACCTGGCTGTTTGGTTGTTGGCTTTAATTGGGGTTTTCAAATAGAAAACAACACACCTAGTATGATGTTTATAAAGCCTTGTTGTTTCAATTTTGGAGGGTTTTCAGCAGGTCAAGGGTGATAGGTCTTAGAGAAGCACACAGTGAATTTTATGGAGTTTTTTAGGTTTTGGCTGAGTTTGGGGTATATATGATTTCTTATGAGAATGAATGTCATGAGGACTTAATGAACACTTGGGATAACTAACATTTATGAAATATTTAGAATAATGGTAATGTTTAGTATACTATGGGATTAAACAGTTCGATAAATGATTTCAATGGCCTCTGAACTCTGTTTCAACATTCTGGTGTTATTTTAATCATCCACACTAGTAAATTCTAAAGGCATGAGAGGAGGACTTTAAGATAGTTTATTTTACTAAGTTGAGGGTAAAATAGGTAGGTGGTAATATTGACACATGGCCAAATCATGTGTCAAAAAGGGGGATGGTTGGATTAAATATTAAATATATACGAAGGAGAGGACAAAATACTTTAAAAAAAAAAAAAAAAAAAACTTGTATGATAGTTTATTAACCACACCTGTATGTCAGAGGTTTTGTGCCCCACAGGTGAACTAAAGGAGAAGGTGACCCACTCTATCTAACCAGGAGACTGAATCAGGCCTGGCGGGAAGGGCCCTACCAAGTACTGCCTTTGCCAGCAGAATAGCTGAGAGATCCATCTGGGTCCATGTCACACACTGTAAAAAGGCAAAACCAGCTACACCTGACGAACAAACACAGAGTTAGGAGAAAGATCCGATTACCACTAGGGCTCGGGGGTTGGCTCCTTAACGAAGATTCCCTTACCCTGTCTGATCATCCCTGTGTGAGTTCGATAGAAGGTAAAGCAATGGGTTGGCCTCTGGCATCTGACATGTTCTCAGGGCAAGGGTGGGGATTCACAGGTCTCCCGACGGTAGGTAGCTGTCTGATTGTGGGGGCCATATTCCTAGCACACACGGACCCTCCTGTTTCAGCCAGAAGTGGTAGTTAACCTAACACAAGTTGAAAAGGCATAGGAGACAGCTAGACGTAGGGAAAGGGGAAATTCTAGAGTAAACCTCTCTGAGGGAGGTAGTGAGACCGGGGCTGTGATAAAGATAGTGCAAAACTATAGACCTGGAGGAAGTAGTACAGGTGGAAACGGGGTATAGAAATCTTAACCTGTGGTTGGAATGGATTCAGTATATGGCAAAAACGATGTCTAAAGAGGACTGTTTTGCCTGTGGGACAGCCAAACCAGGGTTAACAACTACTCCGTTCCCCTTGACAGGCTTTAACTCTCTGTCAGGTTTTTCCTCCATGCAAGCCACCTGGGAATGTGGTGAAAGAGTCTTATGGTAACTTGCACTATCTGTTTCCCCCCGATAACAAAGTCATCCCGACCTGGGTTGCCTCAGTTTGAAGTCAAAGGGGATTCTAATTGTTTTTCTAGGACTAGTAAGGATAGGATACAGGGTAGGGCCTTTTAGCTCCTGCTCCCACACAGAGAATGTCACACCTAAAGAGACCATGACTAATCTCTCCTCTTTGTTGCAGCCAGAGGATTTTAGGAGCCAAAAACCAGACCCGTGCTGACATCTGATGGATGTGTGGTGATAACTGATTGTGAACTCACCTACATACGCAAACAATCAAACGTGTCAGAGACTGGTGAGTTGTCACATAGAAAGTAGGACCTCCTCCCGGGATCCTTTGATGAAAGGATATATATATTGATGGGATCCACAATCAGATCGCAGCTGGGTTTGAATCAAGTATTTTCTGGTGGTCAACAATTAATAAAAATGTAGATTGGATAAATTATACTTAATATAACCAGCAAAATATTTATAAACCACACTCGTGATGCAATAAAGGGATTAGCTGAGCAGCCAGCGGCAACTAGCTTAATGACATGGCAGAATAGAATAGCTTTAGATATGCTTTTGGCTGAGCGGGATGGGGTTTGTGTTCTGTTTGGATATATGTGCTGTACTTTCATCTCCAACAATATAGCACCGGACGGGCCCGTGACCAAAGCGCTTGAGTGACCATCACCACGCACCTCGAACGAACTGGTTGAGAACTCTGGTATTGATAGCTCCATAAACGGTTGGTTTGATAACATATTTGGTAAATGGAAAACTATTGTTGTGACTATTCTGGGTGAAGTTATGGCCTCTATGGGTATACTTGTTCTTTGTGGATGTTGCCTTATTTCCTGGCTGAGTGATTGGTTTGGTGAGTACTCTTCTATGGTGGTTACTGGATTTCTGACCCTAGTAATTGTGTTTTTGCTGTTAATGTGTTGTGCTGCTTGCATCGTCCCCTGTCTCAGGAGGTCAGTGGTAGGAGTGGTGCAGGCGTCAGGTATGATGCTGTTGTTACCGGCCCAGGATGATGCAGGTGACTCTGCTACTGACTCTGAGACCAAGCTGGATGATCCATGTTTTGCCTAGTAAAATACATACACGCATTTATTTTCAGTTCTTGCTCATTTATTACCTTGTGTTTTTACTAACCACTGTGATTGTTTATTCTTCCTGATGTGAAGGTAAAGGATTCCTGGGTGGCTGGTAGCCAACTCAGTACATGTTAGGTGTAGGGGAGGAATAGAGGGTTAAAATTATTATTTTTATTTTTATTAACATTAAATGTTGTGATTTAATTTCCATATCCTGTTATTCTTAAGTGTGATTATACTCTGTTTAGAGTGACACAATAAAATGGTTGGCTTTTATTTTTAATTGGATCTGTATGTGATGAATAGCTTGGAAGGAATGCATTAAGGAGGAGCACTGTACTGATATGGATTGTTTCACATAACAGGCTGATAAGAACACTCTCTCTTTGTTGTCTGTGAAACTGTCCTTGAACATGGGTACATGGAGTACAGTTAGTGTCTTTTGGGTGCTGACTGTTATACCATTAATAAAAACGTCGATAGAATTAACTACATACATTAATGTTCAAAAATTAGGCAATTGGACACAACAAGGTTTTGAGGAGGTGCATGGCCAGTTGGCTGCAACCTCTCTCATGGCTTTCCAAAATCGTATTGCTGTCGACATGCTCCTGGCTGAAAAAGGAGGAGTATGTGCTATGTTTGGTGAACAATGTTGTACCTTTATTCCCAACAATACAGCCTCAGATGGCAGCTTGACTGTCGCCCTGGAAGGGTTACGAACTCTTAATGGCAAAATGAAGAGCCACTCAGGGGTGGATACTTCAATGTGGGACTCTTGGATGGATGCGTTTGGTAAATATAAAACGCTTGTTTCTTCTATACTTGTATCCATCTCTGTTTTTGCTGCAATTCTAGTGCTTTGTGGATGCTGTTGCATTCCATGCATACGGACGCTGACAACCAGGATTATAACCACCGCTATTGATCCAAATCCTGCAGATAACGGTCAGATGTTTCCTTTGCTTGCTTTTGACGATGCTGACCAAGGATATCTGGATGATGAATAGCATTTAAGCTTTTTGTCACGTCTCTTGTGAGACGTGAAGAGGGGGAATTAAAACTTTATCTTCTGATAAAGTTTTCCCTATTTTGCCAAATTGCAGCATTTAAGCTTTTTGTCACGTCTCTTGTGAGACGTGAAGAGGGGGAATCAAAACTTTATCTTCTGATAAAGTTTTCCCTATTTTGCCAATTACACTGTTAGCTTGTGTCACGTATTAAGTTTTCCTTCTTTACTGTTACTTGGTCACGTCTCTGGGGAGACGTGAAGAGAGGGATTTGTCGTAGTAAATATATAATGTTATAGCTTGGTCTGACTAAAATCTTGTGCATGACCCATTTTGTGTTGGGCCTTTGTATTCAATACAATGGACAAAAGAGTCCTATCTTGTCAGCCTTGTCAGCAGGTGGCTAAGGACAACACCCACGCCATAGGTCTCTCAGTTCTTCCAACTCACGAGTTCTTGCTCTGAGGACACACACACACACACCCACACACACACACACACACACACACACACACATCATCACTGATAAACACACACACACACACACACATCATCACTGATAACACACACACACACACACACACACACACATCATCACTGTTAAACACACACACACACACAAAAATCCCCTTCTCTTAGGCTGAACATCTGAAGACAGAGAACCCGACTCAGAGCCAATGCAACAGTGATACTAACCTGGAGGGGACCTCGCCCAACTCATCAGGACCAATCAGAAGATCAGAACTACTAGATTCAACCTACTTCATTTTATTGTATAAAATGTCAGCACACAATGTTTCGGGGCTCTCTCAGATATCTCCCTACGAGATTGACGAATGGGTCCGTGCACGCGATTCCAGATATCTTTACCTCTGAATAAACTGCCTTTATTATACCATATCCACCCTGTCCAAAGTCTCTACTTGGTCTCAGTTCTCCAGTAAACTTGTTTTATCAACACTGTCCCTCGCACCAAGCCTGTGGTGCGCGTCGCCAGCCCGGTCCGGCCTGTTCCAGTCCCTCGCACCAAGCCTGTGATGCGCGTCGCCAGCCCGCTCCGTTCCTGCTCCCCGTACCAAGCCTGTGGTGCCCGTCGCCAGCCCGGTCCGGCCCGTTCCTACTCCCCTTCACACATTCTTCATTAAAATTCAGTACAAGTTCCTCAACAGATGGATTGACAGATTAGCCATATTGCTAATTGAACTATACGGAAATCAAGTTTTCCTGTTATCGTGCCATGTATGAAGGCTATGTAGAAGCTCATCCAATCACAATCGCCTGCAGATTTTCGGGTATAAGTATTATTCCTGCACAGTAAAGAAACGCAGGGAGAGTTGGGTCATGTGTGGCTCAGGTGGTAGATGCCAGGGTTGGATTCCCATGGGGGACCAGTACGAACAAGAAAGTAAAAAAGGTATGGAAATGTATGCTCTGGATAAGAACTTCTGTTAATTGACTAAAATGTAAATGTAATATGAGAGTTCAAAGTGTTTTCCAGAAAGGTGGTTACCATGTTTTATTGAATGCTACCTGTTGCTCTTCAACAATTGCCAAGCTTTTCCCATACCAACTTTAAATTGAAGGGCCTTGTTCTGTGAAGGTGCAGAAATGACAGACAATAGAACAGGTGACTACTATGACACAGAACTTTCCAGTTTACGGTCAAAACAGATGAGTCTGTACTATCAATCAACTGTGTTACAATGAACAACTCCACAACACAAGTCTTTCTCCATGTGCATCTCCAGTATGCAAGCGATTTCCCTGTCTGTGTACAATAACAATAACCAGATTCCTCTATACAGATGCAGTACAGATATATAAGCAGGGAAAAGCATGAAAGTGAAACCTCAAAAAGTCTCTTACCTTTTTCAGCTAGGCAACATGCTTATAGAAATCAATGTTATACTCCATTATGTTGGCCCATTGTAGCTTTGACTATTTTCTTCCTCAAACTCTACACTGTAACTTATGAGAGAGAGAGAGAGAGAGAGAGAGAGAGAGAGAGAGAGAGAGAGAGAGAGAGAGAGAGAGAGAGAGAGAGAGAGAGAGAGAGAGAGAGAGAGAGAGAGAGAGAGAGAGAGAGAGAGAGAGAGAGACTCAAAAACTTAACAGAGCTTCTGAAAGAAAGATACTTTATCACTGTTAATCCCTTGAATCCTTCTATCTGCTTCTTCCTCCTCTTCCCCTCCTACTCTCTCGCTGCAGAGAGACTGTAGTGGGGAGCCTATGGTGTGCTGTGTCTAGGTCGGACCCTGGCTGTGTGGTTTGGAGCCCAGACAGAGGCAGGCTGAGAAGTGGCTAGTCTCTAATATCAGACTGCAGCACTACGACTCAGACCACGCCAGCTGGCTCCTCTCCCTCCCTTTCTTCTCCTCCCCTCTCTCTCTCTCTCTTTTATTCTCTCTCTCTCTCTCTCTCTCTCTCTCTCTTGCTTTCTGTCTGTCTCTCTCTTTTTATCCCTTTCTGTCTCCTACACAAACACTATCACTTTGTTATTTTTGTCTCTATTCCACCCCATAATACCCCCCTCCCACCCCCTTCTGAAAGATGGTTCATATGCTCAATAGAACCCAGTAACAATGTTTCCTGAATAAATACACCACACTAGCCAGTTTAGTGTGTGAAGTGAGTTTAGGCTGTGTTGAAGCTACTCACCCCTCCCTTCTCCAGCCAATCTAACAGGGTGTGTGCTGTGTCCATGGGGACCTGTCTGCTCATGGAGTCATGCTCCTCCTGGTCCACCTGGCCCTCCAGGGCTACACTGAGATCCTCTACCAGCTGCAGCACCCTGATGTTGGGGTTAATGGCTGAGGTGAGGGCAAAGGTGGGGGCAGAGTTCGAACCCTGGGAGTGGTAACCCTGGGCCCCAAACTTCAAGAAGGCCTCGCAGAACACTCCTGCCAATAAAATGAAATAATTTAGATTCAAGTTATGGTTAGGGCACATATCATAGGGGTGATACAGCCATCAGAGCCATAAAACTAGCTATCCCAGAGTCTAGCAATCCATTTTGACTTGTTTTGATTTTCTGAAATCAGATTACTATAAACTGTTTGCGGTTGACTATATTGTATGTGACTGCTCCACAAACAGGCTGTTAGGATTGCTGAGTGAAAGTATTATGTGCTGATGAATATATCATGCCAGTTTGAATTTCCAATGTGAGTCACTGAATACATCAACATAATGTGTGAAATAATTGAAAACATCCAACTGCTACCTAGCATAACCACTGGAGGGCACCCTCCCACTACAACGCTAGCTTCAACAGTACCTGAACGCTGTCAGCTTTGAAAACTCAAGTGTTCCCTATAGGGATATTGTAGGGACATTGCATGGTGTATTGACTGCTTCTCTGAGTAAAGGCAGTGTGTCAAAGTGCTGTGCTCTGATGGTCTTTTAAATATTGCACTAGTCTACACAGATATATATTCATGATCTCATGTCACCTTAGCTGTAGGCCTATTACAGGAATTGTTAGCATTATTAGCAATATGTTAGCCTGTATGACCATCTCTATGGGTGATGTCACGGTTTTCTCTGTCTTGCAGTGTACTGGGGGTCATTAGCACTATGCTATTGTTGATGATCACAAGTTTACTGGAGAACTGAGACCAAGTAGAGACTTTTGGACAAGGTGGATAATTGTATAATATAAGGCAGTTTATTCAGAGGTAAAGATATCTGGAATAGCGTGCACGGACTCGTTCGTCAAACTCGTAGGGAGTTATCTGAAGAGAGCCCCGAAAACATTGTGTGCAGACATTTTATGCAATAAATGAAGTAGGTTGAATCTAGTAGTTCTGATCTTCTGATTGGTCCTGATGTGTTGGGCGAGGTCCCCTTCAGGCTAGTGTCACTGTTGCATTGGCTCTGAGTCGGGTTCTCTGTCTTCAAATGTTCAGCCTAAAGGAGGGGATTTTGTGTGTGTGTGTGTGTGTTTAACAGTGATGATGTGTGTGTGTGTGTGTGTGTGTGTGTTTAACAGTGATGATGTGTGTGTGTGTGTGTGTGTGTGTGTGTGTGTGTGTGTGTGTTATCAGTGTTGATGTGTGTGTGTGTGTGTGTGTGTGTGTCCTCAGAGCAAGAACTCGTGAGTTGGAAGAACTGAGAGACCTATGGCGTGGGTGTTGTCCTTGGCCACCTGCTGACAAGGCTGACAAGATAGGACCCTTTTGTCCATTGTTATTGGATAGGAACAGAACTTATAACCAGCTCCTGACCTAAATAGATCTTAGCACAACATTTTACTCAACATATCATATTCCATATTGACTATAACAAATATATTTACTACGACAAATCCCCCTCTTCACGTCTCCCCAGAGACGTGACCAAGTAACAGTAAAGAAGGAAAACTTAAGACGTGACACAAGCTAACAGTGTAATTGGCAAAATAGGGAAAACTTTATCAGAAGATAAAGTTTTGATTCCCCCTCTTCACGTCTCACAAGAGACGTGACACAAGCTAATAGTGCAATTGGCAAAATAGGGAAAACTTTATCAGAAGATAAAGTTTGGATTCCCCCTCTTCACGTCTCACAAGAGACGTGACACAAGCTAATAGTGCAATTGGCAAAATAGGGAAAACTTTATCAGAAGATAAAGTTTGGATTCCCCCTCTTCACGTCTCACAAGAGACGTGACACAAGCTAATAGTGCAATTGGCAAAATAGGGAAAACTTTATCAGAAGATAAAGTTTTACATTCCCCCTCTTCACGTCTCACAAGAGACGTGACAAAAAGCTTAAATGCTATTCATCATCCAGATATCCTTGGTCAGCATCGTCAATAGCAAGCAAAGGAAACATCTGACCGTTATCTGCAGGATTTGGATCAATAGCGGTGGTTATAATCCTGGTTGTCAGCGTCCGTATGCATGGAATGCAACAGCATCCACAAAGCACTAGAATTGCAGCAAAAACAGAGATGGATACAAGTATAGAAGAAACAAGCGTTTTATATTTACCAAACGCATCCATCCAAGAGTCCCACATTGAAGTATCCACCCCTGAGTGGCTCTTCATTTTGCCATTAAGAGTTCGTAACCCTTCCAGGGCGACAGTCAAGCTGCCATCTGTGGCTGTATTGTTGGGAATAAAGGTACAACATTGTTCACCAAACATAGCACATACTCCTCCTTTTTCAGCCAGGAGCATGTCGACAGCAATACGATTTTGGAAAGCCATGAGAGAGGTCGCAGCCAACTGGCCATGCACCGCCTCAAAACCTTGTTGTGTCCAATTGCCTAATTTTTGAACATTACAATGGACATAATTGATTCTGTCAACATTTTTATTAATCGTGCACCACCAGCAAAATGAAGATTCAAAACCTGCGGCTACTTGGTCAATCAATTTATACTCATCTGGTACCCCCCTAGGGACCCCAATTGCATCAATGTAGGTTGGGTCCCCAGGAGTAGGGCCCACAGCGCGCCTGGTCCTGGTAGGAATTAAGTTAGACACACGGGTCACCAGCTCCTGAACACCTGTTGGATACACAGAAATTGGTAGCAAAAGAGAGACTAGTGCACAGGTGCCTGTTGCATTTCCAGGCAGTCCATCAAACAGACGAACGCCTCCACACCACCACCAGACATCAGCCCTGGAAACAGGTTTAAACTCAGCATTAGGCGTATAGGTAAACCGACACCATCCAACAGGTACCATACCCAACAATGGTAGACCTTTCGTGAGATTAACACAGGTAAAGTTAGCTCTAGCCACCTGATAGGAAAAAATTGGTTTCTTAGTTACTTTAGTAACCAAGGGATGAACTACGTCCCATAGTGTACAATTGGCGGAAGGGTTGTCATGTTTCATGACAGACAGGAAGCATTCTGGCGTAATGGCGGCAGGGATAATGCGAATCAATGGCCGTGCCCCCATACAAACCACACAACTCTGATGAGTCACCCTTGCCGCTTCCTCAGTCAACAAGAGCCAGTTGTTAGAAAGGCCGGAGACACCTGTAGCCGTCAGGATTGCATCATCCAAAGTAGGTGGAGTGGTAACCATGGTAATTGGTCCCCATCTACCTCTACCTGTGGGTTTCACAATGTTTTTTCTATCGTCCTTAATTGTAGAAGTGGAAGGGTCGGGTGTTGATACAAAACAAACAATCAAGTTCCATTTAAAATAGTAAATATAAAGTGGAGCCCTATATGGACTATATGGACCAGTCTCCATATATGGAGCCAATATGAAATATTGGCAGCACTCCCTCTGGCCTGGTGGGATAATTAACTTCAGGCCATTTTGTTCTTTGGCCAATGTAAGTCCATTTCGCCATAATAAGACGTTCCGTCCTGTTGAATAACTTGACCAATCAGGACCCGTCTCGGCGACTAGGTTTTTCCAGGACCATTTATCCAAACCCCCCAATGTCATGTACCAATGATATTGGACTTGCCATAACTTCCTGTTTTGATTCTGCCCAGTACTTTCCAACATTCCCCAAGGGACGGTGACAGTGGTGGTAGTATTTATAGGGATACATAGGGTGGTACTTCTAATTTGGTTGGTAGTACAGTTTTGGTCGCTATTTAAAACATGTCGTTTTCGTAAGGTATGGGTGTTTGTTCTGACGGTGGCGTGAGATGTGATATTATTAGGACTAGTGATATTAGTAGGTGGATGTGCTAGTTGCTGTATTAGCCATGTGAAAGTTACCATGGAAACTCCAGTGACTATAATGAAAATAACAAACAAGGGACCAGAGATACCCAGTCTCTCCCAGGGAGGTCTATGTCTCCTCCCAGGGCGAAGCCCTCCAGTCCCTGTTAATGAGAGTCTCCTCCACATTCTCACAGACTAGGAGCCTCTGTATTTGGTGCCGAATTTAGGGCGCTCAAGTCAGCCCTGACCTCAGTCAAAGTTCTGGAAGGAGTTGGTGCTGGTGTGCAATGTGTAAGGTGGTGCCAAGGTGCGCCCAATTTACCTTTGACCTGGACTGAGTGTGAAGTAACCTCCTTCACTTCGTACAGTCCAGTCCACCTGGGTTCTTGCCACTTTCTCTTGTGGACCTTAACCCTCACCCAGTCACCAACCTTTACCTTCAGCGGCGCCGGATCTCCCGTCAGCTCCCCCTCTTGGACCTTGTGAATCTGTTTGGAGATAGCTGCAGAGAGTTCCGTTAGTTTTCTCACATAATCAGACATTACAATTTGTTGTACATCAAGGGCGGGCATATGACCTCCCTCCCTTGGTGGACAAGGCATGACTCTACCAGTCATAATCTCATGTGGAGAGAGATGGGTGCCTGCTCCTGGAGAGGCTCTCATGGCCATCAACGCCAGGGGCAGAGCTTCAACCCACGTCAACTTTGAACCTGCACATACCTTGGCTATCTTAGCCTTCAAAGTTTGATTGGCACGTTCCACGAGGCCCTGAGATTGCGGCCGGTACACAGACCCAAACTTGTGCACAATGCCGAACCTCTCCTCCACCTGTCTCAGGTGTTGGTTACTGAAATGGGACTCGTTGTCGGATCGGATTTGTCTTGGAACCCCATACCTTGGTATGAGTTCAGTCTGCAGCCACTTAATGACCGACCTGGCATCCTCACGTGCTGTTGGTATTGCCTCAACCCATTTGGAGAATCGATCTACCATTACCAATAAGTACCTTTTCCCATTAGTTACATTATCAGCCCTCATGTCAGTGTAATCTATGCTAATGTCCTGAAAACATGCATTAGGTACTGGGTATGAACCCATGGGTGTTTGGAAAGGTTTCTTTGGGTTGTGGCTCCCACAAATGCTGCACTCATCACAAAACAAGTCTGTCATGTCCTTAATGTGTGGGTGCCACCAAATATGGGAAACCTTCTGTAAAGTTTTGAGTTTCCCTTCATGGCTGGGCCCATGAGCCTCACGTATCAGCTCGGGACAGAGATTAGCTGGGGCAACCAACCTGCCATCATGGCATCTCCAAAGTTCATCAGGTCCTTTGGTGGCTCCATTCTGTCCCCATACCGAGTGCTCATACGGGCCCGCTGTGAATTGTAGTTCCTTTATGTGTTGGTCTGTGAGTTCTGTTCTAGCTGGTTGAGTCTGCAGCACCATCTGTCTTGGAGTGTAGCCCCCAGCTTTCTTGGCTGCTTTGTCAGCTGCGTCATTTCCCTCGCTGACTTTGTTCTTGAGTTGCTGATGTCCTTTGCACTTCATGATGGCCACCTGCTCAGGTAGTGAGACTGCTTTTATCAGTCTCTCCATTTGTGCCTTGTGTTTGATCGGAAGGTTTCCTGTTGTGGTGAAGTTACGTCTGACCCATTGTGGTCCATCTGTATGGACTGCTCCATGAGCATATGCTGAGTCAGTGTAGATGTTCACAGTCTTTCCTTCAGCCTTTTCCAGGGCTTGAGTCAAACCAATGATCTCGGCTAGTTGGGCTGAGGCAGGTTGTGGGATGATGTCTGATTCCAGGGTCACGTGTGACCCGTCTGGAAGCTGCTGTACCACTGCATATGCTGCTATGTTCCCTTCTTCTCCTCTATAGCAGCATCCATCGGTGTACAACCATAGATCAGGATTGGTAAGGGGTTCGTTTCCCAAGTCTGGTCGCAGTTTCAGTTCCTGTGCCGCCCTCTCTTCGCAGGAGTGTGCCAACCCTTCTTCTGCATTGAGTGCGTCTGCCATGTTTTTGTCGGTGTTGACAAAAGTAATGTGTGATTGGGTGCATTTATTCTGGATTTTGTTCTTTCTTTCAGCGCTGAACGTGAATTCCTTGCTCATCAGATATGCTGCAACCCCATGGTGAGTATGGTGTGACACTCTGGCTCTATGGACGTTTATTTTGAGCCAGGGTTGTTCACTTTCTATTGTTTGGGTGTATTTCATTTGGTGGTGTTGGGGATGGGTGAGTTTCATTTTGTTTGTGTCTATGGTGATTGGTCTATGACTCCCAATCGGAGGTAACGAGTGTCAGCTGTCGGCTCGTTATCTCTGATTGGGAGCCATATATATTCTGTGTGTTTTCTCCTTTGTTTGGTGGGTTATTGTTTCTTTGTTGCTGTTTGTCGTAATTCAGTATAGAACTTCACGTATCGTCTTTTGTTGTTTTTCGTGGTTGCTTTTATTAATAAAGTCATCATGTTCACTCGCAACGCTGCGCATTGGTCCAATCCTTCAGACGATCGTGACAGAATAACCCACCACAAGAGGACCAAGCGGCGTAACAAGCGGCAACAGGACCTACCTACGCAGGATTTATGGACGCCTCCTAAGGATTTTTGGACATGGGAGGAGATTCGGGCTGGAAAGGGTCCTTGGGCACAACCGGAGGAATATCACCGCCCTCGTGAAGAGCTGGAGACAGCTGCAGCCGAGAGGAGGTGGTATGAGGAGGAATATCACCGCCCTCGTGAAGAGCTGGAGGCAGCTGCAGCCGAGAGGAGGTGGTATGAAGAGGAAGCGCGGAGTCGAGGCTGGAAGCCCGTGGTTACTCCCCAAAAAAATTTTTTGGGGGGGCACATGGCTTGGGCGCCTGGGCAGCAGGAGGCTGCCACAGGTAGAGCTGGAGAGAAGGCTATCGGATTACGGGAGCCATTGGCGAGTAGAGGGAGGGAAGTTGTTGTGGCACGGCATGAGAGACTGAAGTGTGTTCCCAGTCTGGTCCGGTCCGTTCTTGATCCCCAGTTAAGGCCAGTGGTGGGTGTTCCCGGTACGGACCGGTCTGTTCCTACTCCACGCACCAGGTCCACGATGTGCGTCGCCAGCCGGCCAGAGTCTGCCGTCTGCCCTAGGGCGTCTGAACTGCCCGTCTGCCAAGCGCTGCATAAGCCGCCCGTCTGTACTGAGCCTGCAAAGCCGTCCGTCTGCCATGAGCCTTCAGAGCCGTCCGCCAGACAGAATCATACACCTGCTATGGAATCAGCAGGAGCCGACGCAGCCCAGACTAGACTGGAAGCTCAGGTTCGGGACCAGAAAGAGCAACTCCTGCAGATGGGAGCCGCCCTGCTGGAGGTGATGACTGCAATCCGAGGCTGGGGTCCGCCTCCACCGCCAGCCTCCCAGCCAGCACCATCAGCCAGCCATGAGCAGCCAGATCCGTCAGCCAGCCATGAGCAGCTAGACCCGTCAGCCAGCCATGAGCAGCCAGATCCGTCAGCCAGCCATGAGCAGCCAGATCCGTCAGCCAGCCATGAGCAGCCAGATCCGTCAGCCAGCCATGAGCAGCCAGATCCGTCAGCCAGCCATGAGCAGCCAGATCCGTCAGCCAGCCATGAGCAGCCAGATTCGTCAGCCAGCCATGAGCAGCCAGATCCGTCTGCCAGCCATGAGCAGCCAGATCCGTCAGCCAGCCATGAGCAGCCAGACCCGTCAGCCAGCCATGAGCAGCCAGACCCGTCAGCCAGCCATGAGCAGCCAGATCCGTCAGCCAGCCATGAGCAGCCAGATCCGTCAGCCAGCCATGAGCAGCCAGATCCGTCAGCCAGCCAGGATCCGCCAGAGCCGTCCAGCCAGGATCCGCCAGAGCCGTCCAGCCAGGATCCGCCAGAGCCGGCCAGCCAGGATCCGCCAGAGCCGGCCAGCCAGGATCCGCCAGAGCCGTCCCGCCAGGATCCGCCAGAGCCGTCCAGCCTGGATCCGCCAGAGCTGTCCCGCCAGGATCCGCCAGAGCCGTCCCGCCAGGATCCGCCAGAGCCGTCCCGCCAGGATCCGCCAGAGCCAGCCAGCCAGGATCCGCCATCTAGTCAGGTGCTGCCCCTTAGCCCGGTGCTGCCCCTTAGTCCGGTGCTGCCCCTTAGCCCGGTGCTGCCCCGTAGTCCGGTGCCGCCCCTTAGCCCGGTGCTGCCCCGTAGTCCGGTACTGCCCCTTAGCCCGGTACTGCCCCGTAGTCCGGTGCTGCCCCTTAGTCCGGTGCTGTCCCTTAGCCCGGTGCTGCCCCTTATCCCGGTGCTGCCCCTTATCCCGGTGCTGCCCCTTAGGCCGATGCTGCCCCTTAGTCCGGGGTTGCCCCTTAGTCCAGGTGGGGTTAGGTGGAGGGTGGTCATTGGGAGGAGGCTACCGAAGCAGGTTGTGACTGTGGTGGGGTGGGGATCACGACCGGGGCCAGAGCCGCCACCATGGACAGACGTCCACCCAGACCCTCCCCTAGTCCTGATGTTGGTGCGCCCGGAGTTCGCACCTTTAGGGGGGGGTACTGTGACACTCTGGCTCTATGGACGTTTATTTTGAGCCAGGGTTGTTCACTTTCTATTGTTTGGGTGTATTTCATTTGGTGGTGTTGGGGATGGGTGAGTTTCATTTTGTTTGTGTCTATGGTGATTGGTCTATGACTCCCAATCGGAGGTAACGAGTGTCAGCTGTCGGCTCGTTATCTCTGATTGGGAGCCATATATATTCTGTGTGTTTTCTCCTTTGTTTTGTGGGTTATTGTTTCTGTGTTGCTGTTAGTCTGTATCAGTATTTTGAACTTCACGTATCGTCATTTGTTGTTTTCTTCGTGGTTGCTTTATTAATAAAGTCATCATGTTCACTCCACGCGCTGCGTATTGGTCCGCTCCTTCAGACGATCGTGACATATGGATTTCCAATTTGTGGCACATTACCAGGTGGGCGGTTTTTTCAATAGCTTTTGCCACTGCAGCCACGTACCTGGAACATGTTGTCTGACCTGCTTCAATATGGTCCAACTTAGAGGAATGATACATCAGTACTCTTCTCTCCCCCTCTTGTTTCTGAAAAAGGATGGAAGAAGTGAACCCCTCCTTTTCAGAAACATCAAGATGAAATTTGTTTTTGTAGTCGGGTGCTGTCAGAGCTGCTGCCACCGAGAGATCGGTTTTTAGGAGAGCAAATGCTGTTGATGCTTCAGGTGTCCAGGTAAGTGAGGAGTGTAAGTTTCTTGGTCCTGCTTCTCTCACTATTTCTCTCAGTGGTTCAGTCCTGGATGTGTAGTCAGGGATGTGGGTACGGCTGTACCCTGTCAACCCCAGGAAGGACAACATGCCTGACACTGTGATGGGACGTGGATGATGGAGTATGGAATCTCGGTGGGATTTCGAGAGACCAGCACCTTCTCCTGAGATTTCTCTGCCAAGGAAAAGGACAGTTCTGCGACAGGACTGGACTTTGCTCATTTTGACCTTGTAGCCTTTGACAGCCAAGAAGTCAAGTAGGGTTTTTGTCATTTGTAGACAGAGATCAGATGTGGGAGCCCCCAGCAAAAGGTTGTCTACATATTGGATGAGTATCACTCCTTCAGGGATTTTCAATTCGGCCAGGTGTGTCTTCAAGATATGATTGAAGATTCCGGGAGAACACCTGTAACCCTGTGGAAGAACCGAATACGTATACTGTTGATGTTCATATGTGAAGGCAAAGAGAGGCTGTGAAGCCTCATCCAGTGGAATGCTGAAGAAGGCATTAGCCAGATCCACAACGGTGAAGTATTGGTGTTTTGGTGAGAGATTACTCAGTGTAATGTGAGGGTCAGGGACAGGTAGGTCAATGGGTGCAGTGACGTCGTTCACTGCTCGGAAGTCTTGTACCATCCGGTATGTTTCGCCTCCTGCTTTCAAGACTGGTAAGATTGGTGTGTTCCATGGAGACACAGTGCGATATATGACACGAGCTCCCAACAACCCATCTATGGTTGGTTTGATCCCCATGGTCTGTTCAGGTTTCAGACGGTACTGTGTTCGGTAGATAGGAATTTGATCAGGGTTGAGTAAGGTGATGGTGACTGGTGCCACCTGTAGTTGTCCAACATCAAATGGGGTGTGTGTCCATATGCCTTCATCAATGGTGGAAAGCAGTGCTTGTGATGAGGGGTGGTCTGTGTAAGGTTTACCATGGTGTCTTGGGAGAGTCAAACGTTCAGGAAGGCAATGTTCCTCTGTGTCAACTGTCATAAACCTCCACATGTTCTCAGTGTTGCATGGTTTCGTTCGGTAGGATATGCCCTCCTCAGAACTTCCCACAACACAGTTCTATAGACTTCCGGTGGCGTCACACCTCCGCTCTTTTCCAGACCTGCCTCTCTTGTCAGTACCGTCATGGTGGTGTGATCTGTGGCCCTGGCCAAGAGTGCCTTCATGTCTGCCAGAGCAAGCCTAAATCCAGATGTAAGGGTTTGAAGTTGCAACAGCCAAGCAGACGCTCCACCATGGAGGCTGGGCATCTGATCCATCAGGGCGGTCAGGTCAGTCATCTTCCAGGGTTGGTATTCTTCATGTTGTCGGTCTGCTGTTGGTCTAAGTGGCATTTGGGAGTTCAATCTCCTTTCCCTAAGTCTGGCAGATTTTCTGATGGGTTCATGCAAGTCAACAACTTCCCCCACCATCACCCCTTTCAAGGCCCAGGTCTTCCCCTTCTCTGCTTCTTCTATTATGGTTGTGTTATGCGACGCCTGTCCCTGACACGCATCCCACTCATCCTCATAGGTTTTTTCTTCCTTCCTTTGTTCTCCTTCATCATCCTCACTTGGTTGGTCCCGGATTGAGACCCCCCGTGAGCTTCTTAATGAGCCAGAGCCTATCGACCCCCAAAGCTCATTGTCCCCTGCAACCCCTTCTGTCATGGATTGGGTACTTCCCCTTTCTCTTTCGACAAACCATTCTGAGAGTCTGGGTTTAGGCTGATTGGGTGCAGCCACTTGTCTAAGGCCAGATGCTCCCCCTTTCCTGTATAGATCTGATGGTTGGTTTTGAGTCATCATTACCAGGGACTCTGGGTTGGAACCCCCTCTTGTGGGACTGGGTCTGGGTTGGGTTTCGCCGGCCGGGTGTGGCTCCTCTCGTCCTTGTGGCTCGCTGTTGGCTCGGACTTCCGCACAGTGAAGTACTCCTTGCCCTATACTTAGTGCCATGTTCCCCTCTAGGTGTCCTCCTTGCACCACGAACACAGGCGCTTGTACCACTGCAGGACTTAGGAATGGGTTTTAAGGGTTAGTTGGAGGTGTGTATGCGGGTGGTGTGCTCTTCACTTCCTGTGGCAGGGTCGGATACAGTGGTGTTGAGGGCGCTGGTGTGTCACTCATGGACTGTGTCCCCACTATGGGTGTTGTCTCAGTTGTGGGTTCAATCACCACACCCATCATGTCTGGTTTCTTGTATGGGTGTGCTCGTCGTGTTTCCTCAATTGCCCACGTACCTATCCTTAGCTCAGCCTCTGCTCTCTCTCTGTGTTTAGTTCCTTCCTTCTTGAATAAGTGAGACTTATTCCTTTCCACTTCACTTTCTGTTCCTTCCTTCACTGCCTCCTCTAGCTCTTTCTCCATAGAGGTGAGTTGCCCTTTCGACGGGGCACCCCCGCTAAAGTAACCTGCCTGTGTCCATTTGAGTTTCACTCCCTCCCACACTTTCTTTACTGTCTTATACTGTTCTTTCCCTCCCGCTCTATCCTGTATTTTTTTATCTAGATATTCATTAAATTGGAGTTTTGGGACGGTAGTGGTTGCCATGGTTATACCGTTTTTAGACTATCTTGGTGCACTTAGCCCGTCACTGGCCGAAACCAGCAATGTATTCTTGGCGCTGACTGAGACTTATCTCTGATGTCCCACCCTCGTACACAAAAAATGTTCAATACTTTATTATTAGGAATTATTTTGCAAAAGGTATTATTGTTTTTCAATTATTCGAGTTATTATATATTTTCCCAAAAGGTATCAGAATCGCCCTTTTGGAACAATATATTAACAAACTCGAGCGCTCCTAAAATAATTATCAATTTAATTTTAGGAATTATTTGCAAAAGTTATTATTGTTTTTCAGGTATTCGAGTTATTATATATTTTCCCAAAAGGTATCAGAATCGCCCTTTTGGAAGAATATTTTAACAAACTCGAGCGCTCCTAAAATAATTATCAATTTAATTTTAGGAATTATTTGCAAAAGTTATTATTGTTTTTCAGGAATTCGAGTTATTATATATTTTCCCAAAAGGTATCAGAATCGCCCTTTTGGAAGAATATATTAACAAACTCGAGCGCCCCCAAAACAATTATCAATTTAATTTTAGGAATTTAGGGAAATACCAACACCACAAGAGGGAAAAAGTACAAGTCAGCTTTCAGCGTAGCGGCTGCACAACAGGCCGAATAGGACTCTGTGGTCCTCTTAAAAGTTATCAACTAGTTAGTCTCATGAAACGGCCAATCTTACACAACATTCAGGTTAACATTTCAACATTTACATTTTACATTACATATCAACATCAACACATGAATTCAGTTTGAGTTCTTCACAGTACATCTAGTTGAGTGCCAAGTCAACCATTGCCCGACTATCTGAACTTGTATTTTTATTTTATTTTATTGATTCTCCTCAACCAAGACTCCCAGTCGTTTTAACCATTCAACTGGCGTCTAGTCGGGAGAACCTTTTCTGGACTTGGATTCTCACGGAATTAACTCAACCCGACTATCTGAATCTTTTTATCAAGTCACCAGATCCTTCTCTTGTGGATCAAATAAAAGGGTCCTTCTCTTGTGAACCAAAACCTCTGTAAATAGACTCCTCACTTGAGAGTCACAATTCAACAGAAAATAAAAGTCGGTCCTTCTATTGTGAACCACTGTAACTAGACTCCTCTCTAGAGTCACAATTCAACAGTAAAAATAAAAGGGTCCTTCTCTTGTGAACCACAACCTCTGTAACTAGACTCCTCACCTAGAGAGTCACAATTCAACAGTAAAAATAAAAGGGTCCTTCTCTTGTGAACCACAACCTCTGTAACTAGACTCCTCACCTAGAGAGTCACATTTCAACAGTAAAAACCTAAAGAATTCAGATATCTTTACATATATGCCTTTTGAGTCATAATAGATATGTTATAAATTTAACAGTAATCCATACTCACGCTCAGTACTACTGATCTTAATTTTGGTTTATCCTATAATACAATATGCAGATTTTGTTTTAACAGGTTCTGCTTACCTTTGTATTGACGTCCGTTTAGATCAGTTTCCTGAGGCGAGCTGGATTCCCGGCTGCTCCTGCGAACAGGTCACCCGTCCTTTCTGATCCGTCTCTTACTTGTCTCCTTTCTCTATCAACTTTTATGGACCGAATTCAGAGTTAGAAAACCATCCTCTGCTACCAATTTTGTTGATGATCACAAGTTTACTGGAGAACTGAGACCAAGTAGAGACTTTTGGACAAGGTGGATAATTGTATAATATAAGGCAGTTTATTCAGAGGTAAAAATATCTGAAATAGCGTGCACGGACTCGTTCGTCAAACTCGTAGGGAGTTATCTGAAGAGAGCCCCGAAAACATTGTGTGCAGACATTTTATGCAATAAATGAAGTAGGTTGAATCTAGTAGTTCTGATCTTCTGATTGGTCCTGATGAGTTGGGCGAGGTCCCCTTCAGGCTAGTGTCCTGTTGCATTGGCTCTGAGTCGGGTTCTCTGTCTTCAAATGTTCAGCCTAAAGGAGGGGATTTTGTGTGTGTGTGTGTGTGTTTAACAGTGATGATGTGTGTGTGTGTGTGTGTTATCAGTGATGATGTGTGTGTGTGTGTCCTCAGAGCAAGAACTCGTGAGTTGGAAGAACTGAGAGACCTATGGCGTGGGTGTTGTCCTTGGCCACCTGCTGACAAGGCTGACAAGATAGGACCCTTTTGTCCATTGTTATTGGATAGGAAAAGAACTTATAACCAGCTCCTGACCTAAATAGATCTTAGCACAACATTTTACTCAACATATCCTATTCCATATTGACTATAACAAATATATTTACTACGACACTATCTCTATTATTAGAGCCTTTTGTCTTGTGCCCCTTACAGGAACCCCAACAGAGTCATCTGATATCCTGCTATGGTTATGACAAACAGTGGTGACTGAAATGTATCACCCCTGTAAGAAAACATGGAGAGCTGAACAATATGGAAAGAGAGCTAGTTATAGAGTGTGGTGGACAACTACAGACAAGGATGTTGTATTTGTCTTTCTTGCTAGCACTGATTTTGCTGATAGCTGCTTTATTGAGGAACGTTTTTTTCATTCTATGACATTGATATGTGGTTGTTTTATCGACCTTAGTTGAATGCACTGACTGTAAATTGCTCTGGATAAGAGTGTCTGCTAAATGACCAAAATGGAAATGTAATATAAATGATAGAGTATACATGGAATAGATCAGGTGGGGGAAGAAGATAGGCAGCGTAAAAGACTAGCAGAATGGTTGATGTACAGTAGCCTACTGACAAGGACCATCTATTCAAAACCTGCTGAGTTTCCCCCAGTAAATCTGCTCTAGTTGGAACAAGCTTAATCCCAGTATCTCAAACTTCAAGATCCTAAGAGGAACTTTCCTTTCATCATTTCAACTAAAATCCAAAGTACACAATTTATTTTGATTATGCTTAGAAAGAACTGAACAAAATGTAACATTCCTATTCTAAGTTAATATATTTAAATCTCAATGAAACCTTCAAGACATTACCAAATACCAGTCTAAAGAGAGCAGTAATTGCAAGCCGGGTTGTCTTTGAGGAGGTCTTAATAAAATAGAAGCTTACCAGCGATAATGTCATCCATTTGCTCCAAGGCTGCCTCCAGCATGTGGCTGTCATCTGACGCCATGGCAACGGGCTACTTCATACACTGTTACTCACCGGATCACCATGCACCGATAGGAGAAATTGAAATAGAGAAAGCGAGAGAGAGGGAGAGGGATGGAGGGAGTGATAGTAGAGCCGGAGAGAGAGACAGAGAGGAGCAGAAGGGAGGGGAGTAAGAGATGGGGACAGTTTTCAATCATGTCAGACAGATTATAATCAGCATTCAGTTGACTGGAGCTTTAGGGAGTTCTCTTTGCCTCTTAGATCTAATTACAGCAAAACAACAACAGCTGCCCCAGCCCTTTTTCCCATATACATATCCTCCATGTATGTGGCTTTTGGCTTTAAATGTTCCTCTCATTTTGCGGGTGGAGTTCTTGCCATTGTCAGCAGTCCTATCCACTTGGGATGGGAGCGCAACCTTGGCATTGTTTGTGTTTGTGTTTTTCTTCAAGTACTCCATTTGTCTTCCCTTTATTTCTTTAAGATGTTCTCGTTAACTTCATTCACAGGTTCGGAAGGTAACTGAACTAAATGACTATCGCCCCGTAGCACTCACTTCTGTCATCATGAAGTGCTTTGAAAGGCTAGTTAAGGACCATATCACCTCCACCTTACCCGACACCTGAGACCCACTACAATCTGCATACCGCCCCAACAGATCCACAGATGACGCAATCACCATAGCACTGTACACTGCCTATCACTGCCTGGTACAACAACTGCACCGTCCGCAACCGCAGGGCTCTCCAGAGGGTGGTGCGGTCAGCCCAACGCATCCCTGGGGGCACAATGCCTGCCCTTCAAGACATCTACAGCACCCGGTGTCACAGGAAGGCCAAGAAGATCATCAAGGACCTCAGCCACCCGAGCCACGGCCTGTTCACCCTGCTACCATCTAGAAGGCGGAGACAGGTGCATAAAAGCTGGAACCGAGAGACTGAAAAACAGCTTCTATATCCAGGCCATCAGACTGTTAAATAGTCACCACTAGCTGGCTTCCGCCCAGTACCCTGCCCTGAACCTTACTCACTGTTACTAGCCGGCTACCACCCAGTACTCTACCCTACACCTTAGAGACTTATATTCCAGACTTGCTCGTTCTAATATTTATACATTTCTTAATTCCTTTCTTTATATTTTGGGGATTTGCGTGTATTGTTTTGTATTATTAGGTATTACTGCATGTTGGAGCTAGGAACATAAGCATTTTGCTATAACATCTGCAAAATATGTGTACGTGACCAATAAAATGTGATTTTCTTTTATTTGGAATATTATCTTGTGTTTTTTCTTTTTTCATGGCTGGTATGATTTTTATGGCTGTTATTTTGCCCTCAGGGTGAGAATACAGAAGTTATAAAATACTGTCTTACTGGAAACAAGGTTGAATCAGTATAAAGATGGTACTGACCAGCAGGACCCAGTCACAATCATTTCTGTATATCATCCACAGTTTACCTAATGTCACTGTCAATCAGACAGTTAGACACAATACAGTATACCATGCTTTTTAGAGCTGTCAGTCTTGGCTGCACTAGGGTAGCACCAGCACGGCATTATTTGGAGGACACATAAGACCCTTGTACTGACAGATGGACATACAATAGTAGAACAGGATGACAGACAGTTGCATACCAATAACCAATGCAAACATGGACCAGTGGCTGTCATAACAAAGTCCAAATGAAAACCCTGTGGATGCTGTAGACAGTGGTGTCAGTCATCACCTCTGTCACTACACCCTGTTTCGGGCTATTTACTGTGTAATTACACGCACACGCGTACACACACAAACCTACACACAGGAAAATCTATATAAACCTTTAAACCTAATGCACATTGATACATTCTATTACATAATCTGTTCACAGATGTAATGGTATGATCCTATTATTTGGTCTACATACAGTATGTTGTAATAGCATTCCCCACTCTGTCACAGAGTAAAATCCACTACTACAGTAGGCTACTATAAACTAAATAAACACATATGTTTGCCAATGTGTTGTAATCACACACACCCAAGGGTCGATAGGTAGACTACTTACTGGATCACAGATAAGGTTGTCATTTCATAGCACTCTGGCTCCATAGTGGCAGAGATGCAATCACTAGAGGAGTGATAAACTACCAACTGAACTGCACCACAACAAAACTAATCTATCAGATTAGTCAGATTATATTAAACCCTTGACCAGAATCATAGTACTGCATCATCCTACCACCCCTATCTTGTAGTTATTCCAAGGTCTTTGGTACACAAAAAAAGGTGCTATTTAGAACCTAAAAGGGTTATTTGGCTGTCCCCATAGGATAACCCTTTCAAGAACCCTTTTTGGTTCCAATTAGAACCTTTTTGGTTCCAGGTAAAACTATTTTGGGTTCCATGTAGAACCCTTTCCACAGACGGTTCTACATAGAACCCAAAAGGGTTCTACCGGGAACCAAAAATGGTTCTATCTGGAACTTAAAAAGGGTTCTCCTATGGGGACAGCCGAAGAACCCTTTTTTGAACCCTTTTTTCTGAGAGTGTATAATGACATCCACTCTGAACAGTGTGACTTGTAGCCCTATTTTAGTCACAGACAGTCGGTTGTTTGCAAAATAAATGCTTTTATTTCTGGCCAGGGAATTACAAAAGCATGTTAATGATATGGTGCATGCACTGTGTTTGCTCCCACAAACCTCTGTACCGGTCAACACAATTCAAGAGGAAAGAAACAACCTTCTGGATCTACAGTGAAAAACACAGCTCAGATAGCTGTTATAGTGGGGAATAAGGCATTATAAAATTATTCTACAGTTGGAGTATTTGAGATATTATCTACACACCCTCCCCTACCACCTGCTCTAGCCCTTACCTA
This sequence comes from Coregonus lavaretus, assembly GCF_964263955.1. Taxonomy (NCBI): domain Eukaryota; kingdom Metazoa; phylum Chordata; class Actinopteri; order Salmoniformes; family Salmonidae; genus Coregonus; species Coregonus lavaretus. The sequence continues at coordinate 44,121 of NW_028160896.1, forward strand.
TCCTCTCTCCTGCCCCCTAGGCTCGACAAAACATACCTTCTAATGTTACATCTAGTACAGGTTTTGAATTTAATCCCATTCCATACACTGTAACCATTAATCTGTCTTCTGTATTGACAGAATTGCATAATTTCTACTTGATTCGACCTACATTGACATATGACGTTGGGAGAATGTTCACTCACCGTGTTATTGCCCCATGGGTAGCATCTGTTGGTGGGCAGGATGGCCTAGTAACAGTATTATAATGTACATTTAGCCAGCGGGCTGCTACAAATAATGTTACATTACACACTATCGCAACATACTGTATATGTGGATCTGTTCATCTTGTGTAGTGTAATGTGTTCACATCACCCAATTTCAATTGTATTGTGTTGCAGATTCATTTGCAATAGAGCGTTTATATTCCACTGTTTCACCTATTATTTAATTACTAGTGTGTGTTCTTTTGACAGTGTACGCAAATCAGTAGGACAGTAGACTTACAGCTTTTTCAATGCTCTGACATCCTATCAGCAGAGACGGTAGAGAAAGCGAAACATCTCACAGGCTAATTGTTTTCTGATTGGGCGTGGCAGGGTGGGGTGAGCGGGGATGAAGGGGGAGTAAGTAGACCAGAGCCAGCTGTTATCGGGCAGTTTCCCATTGAAAAGAAATGGTCAACGCCCACTTACACAGACAGAAACCTTGACCTTTAAAAAAAAAAAGGTAAACAGCCTTTATGCACCATCTTCATTATTCACCATCTTTGTCATCTGTATGGGAGAGCATGGGGAGGCAGTACTGTGCTGCTATACCTTAAAAGGCCACCAGAGAGCATCAAATGACTACATACAGTATGTCAACGACCAAATGTTGTATGTAAAGCAATCATGAATGGTTTTCTAATATACTGTTTAGTACAACACATATCATAAAATAGTCTACACATCATAACATAGGCTACACACAAGTGCAAGTTTCAGTGGGGTTACTGAATTGATTCCCTTCAAAAATGTCAGTCCATTTATCCAATGAATCCTCCTGTTTCTCCCTCTCTCTCTCTCTCTCTCTCTCTCTCTCTCTCTCTCTCTCTCTCTCTCTCTCTCTCTCTCTCTCTCTCTCTCTCTCTCTCTCTCTCTCTCGCTCTCTCTCTCTCTCGCTCTCTGTTAAATGGCTGCAGAGTCTTTTATCCTCCCAAGACTGTTACATGTGTAATATGTTTTTTATCCAATGATAGTAAAGATCATTAATGTTGCCATTAATTTGAAAACGATAAAAAACTGCCAGTTCAGTGTTTGGCTACAGTTTAGCCCTGCAGCTCTCTGTAAAGGCAGTAAGGCTCTTGCAGTCCGGTGAAGATTAAATTGCTTTACAGGGCAGTGAGCCTGGGTGAATCCACAGAGAGCCGCACACAAAGACTGGCACAGAGAGATCAGAGTGGTGCCTCCTGGGTAGTGATTATGAACAAACCTTGGCCTCTCCAGAAGACGATAACAAATGCCTTCATCCTCCAGCCAAGACCATTAGTGGCCAGATAAATGCAGGGTGTGTGTATGTGTTTCAGAGGGTTAATGTACATGTGGGTGTGTTGGTAGTAAGTGTTCTATAGAGGGACGATGTGTGTTTTCTTCTATGTGTGTTTGTCAGTGTGTTTACGCACTCTACCTAGTCCTCCTTTCAGACCCCTAAACACTTGTATGGCCACAGGGTGCATCCTGATGGCTTATTGGATACCTTTTAGTGAGGGCCAGTAGCTAAACAAATAAAGGCAGCCATGTCTCTGTGTTATGACCTCCACCACTGTGGTCACAGCCGGCATGAAGTCAATTATACATTTACAGGATAAACATTTTAACTTCAAACATTAAACCAAGCAGAACTAGGTAGGACGGGGAATCATATACTGTACCTTGGGACTCTGGTCTAGTGGTGTTATCTCAGTGAATAGTGCAAGGTGTTGTAATATCAGAATCAATACACAAATATATGTGTATGTGCGTGCATGCATTCCTGCCTATCTGCCTGCGTTTGTGCGTGTGTGTACGTGCATGCATATGCCTGTGTGATTGAGTGCTGGGTTTAGTGAACTTGTCGTTCCATCATCATGAGTTCATCAGTTTTCAGAGACTGGAGAAATCAATTGCTCAGTCAGGACAGGAGGTGGGCTTGCACACTGTAGTCAGTTTACTGAGCACAGCCTATCCCCTCTTGATTTGATTTGATTTATTAGGATCCCCATTAGCTGACATCAATGGTGACAGCTAGTCTTACTGGGGTCCGACACATAACGAACAAGACATTACAGACAAAATACAATTGACATACATTTAGAAACATGAACATGTCGTGTGTGTGTGCATATATCAGTTACACATACATGTCAGTACATACAGTCGTGGTCAAAAGTTTTGAGAATGACACAAATACTAATTTCCACAAAGTCTGCTGCCTCAGTTTTGATGATGGCAATTTGCATATACTCCAGAATGTCATGAAGAGCGATCAGATGAATTGCAATTAATTGCAAAGTCCCTCTTTGCCATGAAAATGAACTTAATCCCCAAAAAACATTTACACTGCATTTCAGCCCTGCCACAAAAGAACCAGCTGCCATCATTTACATTTTAGTCATTTAGCAGACGCTCTTATCCAGAGCGACTTACAGTTAGTGAATGCATACATGTTTTTTTGTGTTTTTTTCATACTGGCCCCCCGTGGGAAACGAACCCACATCGCTGACGGCCAAACCCTCCCCTACCTTGGACGACACTGGACCAATTGTGCGCCGCCCATGGGTCTCCCGGTCGCGGCCGGCTGCGACAGAGCCTGGACCTCTAGTGGCACAGCTAGCACTGCGATGCAGTGCCTTAGACCACTGAGATGCAGTGCCTTAGACCACTGCGCCACTCGGGAGTATATGATCAGTCTCTATACTGTATGTTGCATAATTATAATGGCATATATTAGCATATACAGTGAGGGGACAAAAGTATTTGACCCCTGCTGATTTTGGACGTTTGCCCACTGACAAAGAAATTATCAGTCTATAATTTTAATGGTAGGTTTATTTGAACAGTGAGAGACAGAATAACAACAAAAAAATCCTGAAAAACGCACGTCAAAAATGTTACAAATTGACCTGCACCTCAATGTCAGTGATTCTCTCATTAACACAGGTGAGAGTGTTGACGAGGACAAGGCTGGAAATAATATAATAATGATAATAATAATAATAATAATAATAATATAATTATAATTATAATTATAATTATAATTATATTATAATAATATTATAATAATATAATTAGCATAACAGATCACTCTGTCATGCTGATTGAGTTAGAATAACAGACTGGAAGCTTTAAAAGGAGGGTGGTGCTTGAAATCATGTTCTTCCTCTGTTAACCATGGTTACCTGCAAGGAAACATGTGCCATCATCATTGCTTTGCACAAAAAGGGCTTCACAGGCAAGGATATTGCTGCTAGTAAGATTGCACCTAAATCAACCATTTATCGGATCATCAAGAACTTCAAGGAGAGAGGTTCAATTGTTGTGAAGAAGGCTTCAGGGCACCCAAGAAAGTCCAGCAAGCGCCAGGACCGTCTCCTAAAGTTGATTCAGCTGCGGGATCGGGGCACCACCAGTGCAAGGCTTGCTCAGGAATGGCAGCAGGCAGGTGTGAGTGCATCTGCACGCACAGTGAGGCAAAGACTTTTGGAGGATGGCCTGGTATCAAGAAGGGCAGCAAAGAAGCCACTTCTCTCCAAGAAAAACATCAGGGACAGACTGATATTCTGCAAAAGGTACAGGGATTGGAGTGCTGAGGACTGGAGTAAAGTCATTTTCTCTGATGAATCCCCTTTCCGATTGTTTGGGGCATCCGGAAAACACCTTGTCTGGAGAAGACAAGGTGAGCGCTACCATCAGTCCTGTGTCATGCCAACAGTAAAGCATCCTGAGACCATTCATGTGTAGGGTTGCTTCTCAGCCAAGGAAGTGGGCTCACTCACAACTTTGCCTAAGAACACAGCCATGAATAAAGAATGGTACCAACACATCCTCAGAGAGCAACTTCTCCCAACCATCCAAGAACAGTTGCTTTTCCAGCATGATGGAGCACCTTGCCATAAGGCAAAAGTGATAACTAAGTAGCTCGGGGAACAAAACATCGACATTTTGGGTCCATTGCCAGGAAACTCCCCAGACCTTAATCCCATTGAGAACTTGTGGTTGATCCTCAAGAGGCGGGTGGACAAACAAAACCCCACAAATTCTGACAAACTCCAAGCATTGATTATGCAAGAATGGGCTGCCATCAGTCAGGATGTGGCCCAGAAGTTAATTGACAGCATGCCAGGGCGGATTGCAGAGGTCTTGAAAAAGAAGGGTCAACACAGCAAATATTGACTCTTTGCATAAACTTAATGTAATTGTCAATAAAAGCCTTTGACACTTATGGAATGCTTGTAATTATACTTCAGTATACCATAGTAACGTCTGACAAAAATATCTCATATCACTGAAGCAGCAAACTTTGTGAAGACCAATACTTGTGTCATTCTCAAAACATTTGACCACGACTGTACACACAACAAGTAGGCCACATGGGGGAGAGGCGTGGTGCCAAGAGTTGTTGCTTTATTTGTTTTTTTGAAACCAGGTTTGCTGTTCACTTTAGCTGCGCTATATGAGATGGATAAAATAATACTGTATGTTTCCTTGAATTTGTTCTGGACCCAGGGAGTGTGAAAAGACCCCTGGTGGCATGTCTGGTGGTGTCACACCCTGTCTCTGGGACTCTATATGTTGAGCCAGGGTGTGTTCATTCTATGTGGTCTGTTTCTATGTTGGGGATCTAGGTTGTTTATTTCTATGTTGGCCTGAGTGACTCCCAATCAGAGGCAACGAGTGTCAGCTGTTGGCTGGTTGTCTCTGATTGGGAGCCATATTTAAACTGTCGGTTGTCCCTTTGTGTTTGTGGGTTCTTGTTCCGTGTCGGTCATTGTTACCGTGGACTTCACGAGTCGTTTATTGTTTTGTTGGTTGTGTATGTTATCACTGAAGATAATAAATAACATGTTCGTTCAACACGCTGCGCATTGGTCTCTCCCTGACGATCGTGACAGGTGGGGTAAGTGTGTGTGTGTCAGTGCTATGTGTAAGTTAACTATGCAAACAATTTGGAATTTCCAACACATTAATGTTTCTTATAAAACAAGATGTGATGCAGTCAGTCTTTCCTCAGCCATAGTATTAATATTAGCCCTCTGACTACAATGAAGAGCAAGATATGCCGCTCTGTTCTGGACTAGCTGCAGTTTAACTAGGCCTTTCTTTGCAGCACTTGACCATATGACTGGACAATAATCAAGATAAGATAAAACTAGAGCCTGCAGGAATTGCTTTTTGGAGTGTGGTGTCAAAAAAGCAGACTTCTCCCCATCTTTACAACCATTGAATCTATATGTTTTGACCATGATGGTTTACAATCTAAGGTAACACCAAGTAATTTAGTCTCAACTTGTTCAACAGCCACACCATTCATTACCAGATTCAGCTGAGGTCTAGAACATAGGGAAGGATTTGTACCAAATACAATGCTCTTAGTTTTATAGATGTTCAGGACCAGTTTATTACTGGCCACCCATTCCAAAACTGACTGCAACTCTTTACTAAGAGTTTTAGTGACTTTATTGGCTGTGGTTGCTGATGTGTATATGGTTGAATCATCAGCATATATGGACACACATGCTTTGTTTAATGGCAGTGGCAGGTCATTGGTGTTAATAGAAAAGAGTAGAGGGCCTAGAGAGCTGCCCTGCAGTACACCACACTTTACGTTTGACATTAGAGACACTTCCGTGAGTTCTATTAGATAGATAGCTCTGAATCCACGATATGACAGAGCTTGAAAAGCCATAACACATACATGTTCTCAACAACAGGTTATGGTCAATAATATCGAAGGCTGCACTGAAATCTAACAGTACAGCTCCCACAATCTTCTTATTATCCATTTCTTTCAACCATTCATCAGTCATTTGTGTCAGTGCAGTACATGTTGATTGTCACATAATTTCTCAATTTGCAGTAAGTCAGCCAGTTAGATGTGCAGCCAGACTTATCAGCCACTCCTTTTTACCCCATCTCTTTCAACCATACAGTTATTTAATTCCTTGTCAATCCATGGAGCCTTAATAGTTCTAACATTCAGTTTCTTAACAGGTGCATGTTTACAGTGGCGGCTCCTGAAAAAATTCTCAGGAGGGGCAATTTTTCTGATGATTTAGGTGACCTACACACATTTAAAAAAAGATATGTCCAGCAACAACATGAAGACAGGGGCAGCATATAAATCAATACCAGAAGCATTTATTGACTGATCTGGGGAGATGGATTCCAGTTTCTGTGACAGATTATAAATAATCTCTGATGCCTTTGTTATATTAGCTTTTGGTTGAATGTACTGTCGTAGTAAATATATAATGTTATAGCTTGGTCTGACTAAAATCTTGTGCATGACCCATTTTGTGTTGGGCGTTTGTTTTCAATCAATGCTGTTCCTATCCTATAACAATGGACAAAAGAGTCCTATCTTGTCAGCCTTGTCAGCAGGTGGCCAAGGACAACACCCACGCCATAGGTCTCTCAGTTCTTCCAACTCACGAGTTCTTGCTCTGAGGACACACACACACATCATCACTGATAACACACACACACACACACATCATCACTGTTAAACACACACACACACACACAAAAATCCCCTCTCTTTAGGCTGAACATTTGAAGACAGAGAACCCGACTCAGAGCCAATGCAACAGTGGAGGGAACCTCGCCCAACTCATCAGGACCAATCAGAAGATCAGAACTACTAGATTCAACCTACATCATTTATTGTATAAAATGTCTGCACAATGTTTTCGGGGCTCTCTTCAGATAGCTCCCTAAGAGTTTGACGAACGGGTCCGTGCACGCGATTCCAGATATCTTTACCTCTGAATAAACTGCCTTTATTATACCATATCCACCCTGTCCAAAGTCTCTACTTGGTCTCAGTTCTGCAGTAAACTTGTGATTATCAACAGTACACAACGGTAACAAACAATTGGGGGAACTCACGGGGCAGATAGTAAGGTCGCAGTGACACAGAAAGCAGTTCAATGTCGGGGTACAGAGTCGCTCTCTTACCAGGATCGCGGTCCGCTCTGACCAGGGTGAAGCCGGCCGGCTCCACTTCTCTGTCCGGGACTCTGTCATCCAGCCAAGTCTCCCAGCTGTATTGGGATTCCGCTGCCAGCAGCGTTTTCATTATTTAGTCCGTTCGTAGCGGGTATGTACACGATCAACAAGATCAGTCCAAAACCGACCACTGGAAATCCATGGTTGGCAGAATGTTTGTAAACTAAGTCTACAAATTAAAAACATAAAATAACGCCACACTGCAGGTCGCAACAGAGACGCTGCTAGCCGCCATTGTCTTAGTTACGTTCATGGTTACGTCACGTATGACGAAAGCGCGTAAGTGCAAGCCCACAGACCCCCATAGAGAATGTATTGAAAGCTTTGAAATTTGAAAAAAATAGATTTTACATGACAGGCTATGAGAGACTTCTGGGCGATTTTCAACTTGACTGAAATCGCCCCAAAAACGGGCGGGGCCATTTGAAGCACGACTTTAGCCTGATTTGACATTTAGTGGCAGTCAGATCAGATTACAACACTGATAACTACTGTTGCCGTGATATAATTGATTAGAAAAAAATCCCTTCCTTTTCCCGTTTGGCAGTGCGTCGCCCATATCGCCCTATTGAACAGGCCTTCCCTGCATGTTTATCAATAATTGGAAGAAGCAATTTCATAAATTCATAAAGTGCATCATCTGTTGGCTCCTTATTAATCACATCAGAACAACAAATATTTTCCACATGAGTCACAGCAAAATCTTTTGTATGATCTCTTATACACTATTTTAGGACCAGCTTTTGGAACTTTGGCTTTCCTGGATATAGCCACTGCATCCAATGGGTACAGATACAGCTTTAGAACAAAGTTCTACAGTATTAGTAAAAATGTAATAATAATTTTTTTAAAAACATGTGGATGATTTTGTTCCTGTAGTGTTTGTAAACAGCCTGGTAGGTTGATTATTAACCTGAACCAGATTACAGGCACTGGTTACAGTGAGAAGCTTCCTTTTGTGTGGACGACTTGATGAAAACCTCTCTATTTACATCACATACACTATCAAGCATTTCACAAACATTATTTAGATACTGACTGTTAGCACTTGGTGGCCTATAGCAACACCCCAAAAGGAAAGGCTTCAGATGTGCCAAGTGATCCTGCAACCACAACACTTCAATAACACTTGACATAAAATATTCTCTAAGCATTACAGGGAAATTGCTCTGAATATATACAGCAACACCTCCTCCATAAGCGTTCCTGACTCTTCTATAGATGTTATATCCTTGTATTGCTACTGCTGTATCATCAAAGGAATCATCTAAGTGTGTCTCAGAATGGCTAATGGATGTTTGCCGTTGATGAGGAGGAGGGAAAGAGATGGGGTTTAATACTGGCAACCTGTTCAATCTCACTCATTGTGTCTTCCTGGACAGGAAGTGGAAGGAGTGGAAATACATGAGCTCTACCAATGGATGACTTTAATATCTCTATCATCATCCTCTAATAATCCTCTCTCTCTCCATACCTCCCCATCCCCCTCTACCTTCCATCAGTGTGCTCCACCAGTAAACGACTAGCCTGTGGAGAACTTCAAAGTAGGTCCTCAGGGCTCCCCACTCCCCAGTGTAGGGATGGAGAGATGCTATGTGTTTCATGGGGTCTCACTGACAGAGCGATGTCTGTGGAATTAACAATACAACTCTACGAGAGAGAGAGAGAGAGAGAGAGAGAGAGAGAGAGAGAATATCTGTATCATGTAGTATTATATTATCACAGTTTTTCCCTCCTCCAGTACACATTTGTATTGTAGCCCTGGACAAAAACACCTGATTCAAATGTCAAGGGCTTGATGATTAGTTGACAAGTACAATCAGGTGTGCTTCTCCGGGGCCACAACAAGATATGTATTGTTGGGGGCAGTGGAGGCTGCTCAGGGGAGGACTGCTCATAATAATGGAGTGAATGGAATGGTATCAAACAGATAAAAACCATGTGTTTGATACCATTCCATTTACTCCATTCCGACCATTATTATGAGCTGTCCTCCCCTCAGCAGCCTCCACTGGTTGGGTGTACTCGAGGACCGGAGTTGGGAAACACTGTAGTAGAGTATAAAAATGTTTTGTCTATCAAACCCATTCATTGTTTCAGAGTCTCGTACTAAGCTGTATATATTCTTCCCTGTTTCTTCCCATGATGGCTCATAGTGTCTATGATTGCTCAGGGGACATTCATACATCACTGTCTTATTGCTCTCCCTCTGCAGCTAGACACTAATGAGAAACGGTTGACTGTTCATTCCAGCCCTCAGTCATACACACACACACATACACACACACACATACACACACACACACAGATATGCATGTGCACCCATGCATGCATGCATAGGAACGCATGCACACACACATTAATGCAGACACGGACACACACAAACATAGGCATGCATGCATAGGCATGAGCACATGTACGCAAGCGCATGCACACACACACACACACACACACACACACACTTACTGTCCATCATGTCCTATGAGCAGGGTAAAGACAGAGCCAGCAAAAACAGCAGCTGACAGACCGTAATAGAGCCTGGCTGTCAATGTGTTGTCAGGAGTATCCCCCTGAGGATAGACTGGTCACTTAAAGCCATGATTACTCTTGATAGGTGTTAGCCTGGTGTTACAGTACAGTGAGGGGAGCTCGGCCAGGTCAACGGATTCTCATAGCTCAGGATCTAGAATAGCCCCTGGCATAGATAGCCTACCGAAGTTTGAAAAGAGTGTGGATCTCTATTAATTTTCCATCTACGTAACATTGCAAAAATCAGAAATTTTCTGTCCAAAAATGATGCAGAAAAATTAATCCATGCATTTGTTACTTCTAGGTTAGACTACTGCAATGCTCTACTTTCCGGCTACCCGGATAAAGCACTAAATAAACTTCAGTTAGTGCTAAATACGGCTGCTAGAATCCTGACTAGAACCAAGAAATTTGATCATATTACTCCAGTGCTAGCTTCCCTACACTGGCTTCCTGTTAAGGCAAGGGCTGATTTCAAGGTTTTACTGTTAACCTATAAAGCGTTACATGGGCTTGCTCCTACCTATCTTTCCGAGTTGGTCCTGCCGTACATCTTAATACGTACGCTACGGTCACAAGACGCAGGCCTCCTAATTGTCCCTAGAATTTCTAAGCAAACAGCGGGAGGCAGGGCTTTCTCCTATAGATCTCCATTTTTATGGAACAGTCTGCCTACCCATGTGAGAGACGCAGACTCGGTCTCAACCTTTAAGTCTTTACTGAAGACTTATCTCTTCAGTAGGTCATATGATTGAGTGTAGTCTGGCCCAGGAGTGTGAAGGTGAACGGAAAGGCTCTGGAGCAACGAACAGCCCTTGCTGTCTCTGCCAGGCCGGTTCCCCTCTCTCCACTGGGGTTCTCTGCCTCTAACCCTGTTACAGGGGCTGAGTCACTGGCTTGCTGGTGCTCTTTCATGCCGTCCCTAGGAGGGGTGCGTCACTTGAGTGGGTTGAGTTACTGACGTGATCTTCCTGTCTGGGTTGGCGCCCCCCCTTGGTTTGTGCTGTGGTGGAGACCTCTGTGGGCTATACTCGGCCTTGTCTCAGGATTGTAAGTTGGTGGTTGAGGATATCCCTCTAGTGGTGCGGGGGCTGTGCTTTGGCAGAGTGGGTGGGGTTATATCCTTCCTGTTTGGCCCTGTCCGGGGGTTTCTTCAGATGGGGCCACAGTGTCTCCGGACCGCTCCTGTCTCAGCCTCCAGTATTTATGCTGCAGTAGTTTATGTGTCGGGGGGCTGGGGTTAGTTGGTTATACCTGGAGTACTTCTCCTGTCTTATCCAGTGTCCTGTGTGAATTTATGTATGCTCTCTCTAATTCTCTCGTTCTCTCTTTCTCTCTGAGAACCTGAGCCCTAGGACCATACGTCAGGACTACCGGGCATGATGACACCTTGCTGTCCCCAGTCCGCCTGGCCTTGCTGCTATTCCAGTTTCAACTGTTCTGCCTGCGGTTACGAAACCCCTACCTGTCCCAGACCTGCTGTTTTCAACTCTTAATGATCGGCTATGAAAAGCCAACTGAGAGACCTGAGCCCTAGGACCATACGTCGGGACTACCGGCCGTGGTGACTCCTTGCTGTCCCCAGTCCGCCTGGCCTTGCTGCTATTCCAGTTTCAACTGTTCTGCCTGCGGTTATGGAACCCCTACCTGTCCCAGACCTGCTGTTTTCAACTCTTAATGATCGGCTATGAAAAGCCAACTGAGATTTATTCCTGATTATTATTTGACCATGCTTGTCACTTATGAACATTTTTGAACATCTTGGCATGGTTCTGTTATAATCTCCACCCGGCACAGCCAGAAGAGGACTGGCCACCCCTCATAGCCTGGTTCCTCTCTAGGTTTCTTCCTAGGTTTTGGCCTTTCTAGGGAGTTTTTCCTAGCCACCGTGCTTCTACACCTGCATTACTAGCTGTTTGGGGTTTTAGGCTGGGTTTCTGTACAGCACTTCGAGATATTAGCTGATGTAAGAAGGGCTATATAAAATAAAATTGATTGATTGATTGATAGTAATACTTATCTAACTGTGCATTCATATGAAAAGTACTTGGATTAAAATGATGTAATCTTTTATTTCACGGACATGTTGGAGGTGTGTTTGAGCGTCCAGTGAACCTCATCAATGTTACAGTCTCTAGAGCAGAGAAATGGCTTCTCTCAATGTCCTTGTAACTAGATCACTGTGATGCCCTGACCACTTCATGTGGATAGAGGAGTGGGTGTGTGTGTAGGTGTGTGTCCGTGCATGTCTGTATGTACATGCATGTCTGTTTGTTTGTACACCTGGGTGAACCTTTGATCCTCTTATTGGGGAGTTGAATATTTGAATTCATAAATGGACACATCTCACCATCCCCTGTACTGTCTCTCCTCTTTATCCACCCATTCATCCCCCTCTCTCTTCTCTCTCTCCCCTTTCAGAGTTAATATGTTCTGCGTCTTTTCTAGATTAACAATCATCAAAAATACATGTACAGTGTATGTTATGTTGATTTAATTCAATGTCTACTTTATCAACAGTATGTTGATGTCAGGCTGGTCTTTGTTGTGGAGAGTGCACTCATGTAGGACTAAGATGTTTCTCAGGTTAAAGATAGAGCTTGGCTGTAGCCTAAAACGATGTGCTGCAACTACTTCTCTCAGCTCATTATCCATGCATGTAGGCCACTGGAATATGCAGCTCTGGGGAGGCTGTACATCTGGTGACCGCAGGCATGACAGAGACAGAAAAGTGCAGTTTGACAGAAATCGTACCTGTGAGAATTCATAAAATACCTACATTCTCAAAGTCATGGATAAAGCTCACTATTCTGTCACCCTTCAAAGTGATAAAACGACAAGATCATGCTCCAGAGTTATCTTACAAGGACTACATCATGATGTGTGAAAACACGAGGTACATACAATATGTGTGGTAATCCATTACTCTGATGACAGCAATATATCCTCCCTGCTGTAATATAGGCAAAGAGAATGAGGCTGTAGTATGATAATGTTCCTATCGTCCCTATTTAGGTTGACTTATTTCACCAATCTCCCTGTAATCTGTTGGAAACCCACCAGTAACACAGCACCTTCAGGCCGCTCAGATATGTGGTGATATGTGGGCTCTATTTTAAGCATGTGAATCAAAAATAATTTGGCCCTGAGATTGCGAGGTGTTATTAAAATGCTAAACAGTTGAATGGGTGGATAACAAGACAATCTAAACCTCATCAGGACATGGGAGGGAAGGACGGAGGGAGAAAATAGAACATGTCTGCTTTGTATTCACTGTGGGTGATTGTTATTTCATATATTACAGAATGTAATATGCCCATAGATCATTATTGACCAAATGAACTCAATGCTGATGTATTCACTCTCCCCTACCTGTAGTATGTAAAATGTAAAATGTAAATGTATGTAAATGTCTGTAGTGGTTTGATATATTTTTGGTTTATTTATTATTTTTGGTGAATTCAAACACATATGCCTAACCTAAGCATGCTGCTTCACAGATCAACAGTAGTGAACATTTGCTGCAGAAATATTAACTGTTTTTATTAATTGATCATAGTATAGCTTTTGCTATATTGAAATGTTCATTAGGCCTACTGGACGGATTTCTCCATAGAGGTGTCTGTTAGGGTGGAGATCAAATCTTCAGCAGAGTCATCCTTCACATCCTCATCAGTAGCGATCATGTCCTTAGTGCTCTCAGGGGTCAGTGCCATGTCAGGAGTGGAGTTCTGGGTGCTTGAGTCTGATGTGTGAACCTCTGTCATGGTCTCTGATGACTGGGTGGTCACCATGGAGATCTGTCTCTGAGAGGTGGCAGTGGTCTGTGTGTCTGTGTTCATATCTGTTGTCTGTGTTTCTGTCTGCGCCTGTGTCGAAGTGTTGGTAGTGGATGGCTTTCTCTCTGTCCTAGTTGCCATAGACGAGGTGGTCATAGGGACTCCAGGTAGCTGCCACTCCAGCGGGAGGATGGCCAGGTTCCTAGCCTGGGAGAACTGGGAGAGGGAGCTCTACCCGGAGGAAGAGGGGGGTTAGGTTGAGGTCAGAGAGGAAACTGCCTGAATGTGTGAATCTCTGAATGTCTGTATAGTAAGTCAGGTTTCAGTAACTTACGTGGGCACGTGGTAGAGTCGGAGAGTCAGGTCTTATGTATATTTCCTCCACATGGGTCTTCACTTGCCGGGGTGTCCTTTGATTTGCCTGCATAAGACAATTGCAATACCCAATGATAAAACATTATGGGAAATATATTTTGCTCTCGATAAAATATGATACAGCATATTTGCTTGTCTCACAGAGTTCGGTCTTTGTCCCAAATGAGTTCCCTTGTCTGTTTCTGGTGTTGTACTTCTGGGTTTGTGGTCTTGAGATGATTTCAATAGCTGGACTTCAGTCCAGTCTTTCTCCCTCCCTACCTTTCCATTACTCTTGTCCTTGACCTTTTTGGTTGTAACATCTCCTCCAGACCAGTCTGAGCCTGTTTAGACATTTTGATTTTGAAGACACATCTTTCCAAGTGGAGCAATATCATTCTATATCTAATCAACAGACAACCCATAACACTCACCAGTATCAGATGCAGTATCTTCGTCCTGGTCCTTTTTACTCTGTCTGTACTGAGAGGCACGAGTTTTCTTCAGCTTGACTTTCCCTCCACAGCAGAAGAGAGTGAACAGCTGCAGGGCCGCCACAGCTGGATAGATGCTCTGCTTCTTCTCTTTCTGCTTGGTCTCCTTTGCTTTCTCCACAGGGGAGACCTCAGGGTCACAATCAGTACATCAGTTAGAAATCTACTGATATTTCAAACTACAATATAAATAGCCAATGAGCTCTAGTGTGTTTCCATGGCAAAATGTTACCCAATAATAACTAGGGTTAGTGCTAACCGAGATCCTTGAGACATCCCTACCCTAAACCCTAACCTTACCCTAACTCTAACCTTAACCATTTCAATTTCAATGGGGGTAAGGTCAGAGTTGGGACGTTCCATGGATTCCGTTAAGACTTTTTAACTAGTAGGGCCTACCCCATCCGAAGGGGCATTGTGACATTATCACATTTGTCAAGCAGTATCAAATTCAACACAATATACTGTGTTTTCCTTATTGTGGTCATTATCAAATGCATTGGCAAATCCTCATTGATAAGCAGGTTTGGATGTCTTATCGAGTTAGATCTTTGTTTATTGTCGTTTTCTGTTTCCAGTGTCGTTCTGCGTTTGTGGTCCTTAGATTTACATTTTAGTCATTTAGCAGACGCTCTTATCCAGAGCGACTTACAGTTAGTGAATACATATATTATTTATTTTTTTATACTGGCCCCCCGTGGGAATCGAACCCACAACCCTGGCGTTGCAAACGCCATGCTCTATCAACTGAGCTACATCCCTGCCAGCCATTCCCTCCCCTACCCTGGGCCAATTGTGCGCCGCCCATGAGTCTCCCGGTCGCGGCTGGCTGCGACAGAGCCTGGATTCGAACCAGGATCTCTAGTGGCACAGTTAGCACTGCGATGCAGTGCCTTAGACCACTGCGCCACTCAGGAGATTTCTAAACTTCAATCCAAACTTTCTCGCTCCGAACCTTTCGTTTACTCTTGTGCTTGATCCTTTTCACATCACCTTCAGAATAGTCAGAGCCTGTAAGTGAAACATTTCCAAGACACATTATGTTTTTTTTCCAAGTGAAGCCTAAATAATTGTACTATGTAGCAGCACTAGTCAATAGGCACCTCCTCACACTCACCAGTATCAGAGTCATTATTGTTGTTCGTATCGTGTATTGTTGTTGCCTTTCTCCCCTCACCACTCTGGGAGGGATCAAATGGTGTCTTCTTCATCCTGATGCAGCTCAGCAGTGTACACAGCTGAAGAAAGGTCAGGGCTGGAGGGATGCTCTTCTTCTTGGGTTTATTTTTATGTTTATGGGTCTCCTTTCGTTGCTCCCAAGGAGAGACCAGAGTGACAGGGTCACTATGTGTCTGACCCATAACACGCTAGGGTAGTGTACTGTTGTAATCAATCAAATCAGTTATAGGTTGAGAGATGTAGCTAACACGCTCTACCTGAGCTTGTCTAACAATTTTAATGTGGTCTGGGATTATGTTAGAAGTGTGTTTCCGTGGCAACATGTTACCTCATAATGTTCCCTAGTGCTCCATCCCTGGTAAAGTGGCATTGTGACATCATCAAGTTATTTACCTATCCACATATCCACCCAGAACACTGGAGCAGCCTATTACTATAGACCTAGTCTGCCTTTATGTCTGTATGTCTGTCTGTCTGTACAGATGTAGGATCTTCATTTGATCACTCTTTTGTTGCTGAGATTTGTACTGCAGAGCAAGAAATGCAAACTTGTATTGTATTACAAAAGGCTTCTAAAGTTTGTAATTTCCATTTTAAAATGTCAGACTTGATTTGCCCAAACAGAAAATGTATCAACCCCTACAAAAAATGTCCATTCATTATAATCCACATCATAATTCACATTTCCTGTTGCTGCAGAATTATTTTCCTGCTGTAGCAAACTGGCTCAAATTAAGATCATACATCTGTATGTCTGTCTCTCTCTTTCCTTCTCTCTCCATCTCTCTCTCTGCCTGTACTCATATTTAACCTCTCCCTTCACCCTATTGCAGCACTTTGTTTTCTCATCTATTTCCTGCCTGCATCACGTTGCAAGGAGATTGTGGCTGAGCACAGGTCAATCACTCCACATTGAGAATTAATTTAATTATTAATGAATGATTATACAGTTGATTATCAAGTGCCACACTCAACATATTACTACTGTTGGCAATCAGAATACATACTTGTTGTAGTCCAAGAGTCTACTCAGTGAATACATGCAGGCCAGTGGGCAAGAGTCATGGCAACACATCTATATTCACACCTCCTCTATGTCTGCACTATTAAAAGCAGATCGCCGCCACATGTAGCATAAGAGATAGGAAGCCTCCCTGGCTCAGCGCCTGTTAGTGTCAGATTTGAAGAGCTACATGTCAGCCTGATAATTACTCTGTGTCATCCGCTGAGGCAATTAGTGATAAAAGCTCACACAACGTGATAGGCTAACACCTCTGTAGGTACCTGGATGGATCACAGTAGCTTATCCACTTCACTCAGACCACTAATGATAGGTTTGCAGGTATGCACGCACACACGCACAAACACAAACACACACCACATGCACTCACTCACACACACACACACACACACACACACACACACACACACACACACAGGCACACACGTCACACTCACACACTCCTATTGTCATACAGTAATGGTTGGTGTAGGTGGACTGCGGGACCATGGGTTGTAGGTGTTAACCAGATGAGAGGCGACTGCAGGACCATGGGTCGTAGGTGTTAACCAGACGAGAGGCGACTGCAGGACCATTGGTCGTGGTTGTTAACCAGACGAGAGGCGACTGCAGGACCATGGGTCGTGGTTGTTAACCAGACAAGAGGCGACGGCAGGACCATGGGTCGTGGTTGTTAACCAGACGAGAGGCGACTATAGGACCATTGGTCATGGTTGTTAACCAGACAAGAGGCGACGGCAGGACCATGGGTCGTGGTTGTTAACCAGACAAGAGGCGACGGCAGGCTGGCTGTCATAAAGGCGCTCAGAGAGACCTGTGACACTGCGCATACTAATGACAACTGAATTATTCATCTGTAGCGCGGCAACATCCAACAGCAGCGCAGCTAGCTAACGGCCTGGTTTATATCAGTCAGGGATGAGAGGCCTTATCTACATCACAGCAACTCTAACCAACGGCCTAAGTGATGCTATATGCTAGACAGAGGAGAAAAGAGGGATCATAGACAACAGAAAATAAACAGACTGCAGCTAGCTGAATGTAAAGGGGAGCAGAGGCTTTTTCTATAGTGCAGTAGCAACAGTATATGTCTGTTGAGAGCACTAGTGGTAGGGGGTGATTTACACTCTCTCTTTATGATGGTCCATGTCAATGCCCTGCTTAGCATTGATATAACGATACAGAAAAAAGCATGGAAGAAAATTACATTTACATTGGCCTCCCTAGCTGGGATGAGATAACAAAGATATCATCACTGTGTGGCTGGTACTCTAATTTATTGATGTTGTGTGAGGAAGAAAGTGGTGCTCTCTCCATATGACATATAGCACACACACACACACACACACACACACACAGAAAGACAGTTTATCTGTCCATGTCGTCTGGTGGTCGACTCCATAGAGATCCTATTAAATTACAAAAGGGTCTATGTCATAATCCCTCACAGTTATAGAAGGGGGTGATAAAGGCAGCTATTTTCGTCAGGAGAAATCCAAACCAGTCTAATTGGAATGAATGGCAGTAGAGGCATCGGTGATGCATTTCCTGTTTTTACTTCTGCAAGAAAAGAAAAGAAAGGTATGATAAATATCAGAAGTTGTGTAATAGAAATATTGTAACCCCAAAATATTGACGTATAATTATAAATACAGTTTATACAGGTTTATACACATTTTCGGTCTAAATAGCCTCTAAAATATATGTAAACAGACCGTAAATGTCAACATATGTATTTTCTTAGAAAGCTGTGAGTGTTATTATATTATACAATATCAGTACTTGTTGCATTTAAAACTTGTCTAAATCCTATCATCAACTGATTTCAGCAAGTGTATGCTGTGGATTGACTGCATTGTTTAAATGGAATATTGGCATATTGGCACAATTTGAAAAATGTATGGAATCATGCCTCTAAAAATGGCTGGCTATAGCTAGCAAACATACAATGCAGATAATCTCCAAATTCATTGTTTTACACAATATCTTATTACAGCACTGCAAACAATGTTTGACCAAGTCCCTGACCAAAATGGCTGATGCTTTAGACCATCATAAGAAGGTTCATATCCATTCTAGTATTCTAATTCCTAATTCTATTTCCAAAGCATCCTGTAGGCTTCATAGAAATGGGAAATTGCCCTGCTTATAGTGAACATTGCATCATCACCATCATCTAAATGGTGTCACGCCTCATCTTCTAAAGTGTCCCATATGTAGGGAGAGAATGTATAGGCTGATGACCAGTGGTGAAAGAAGTACCCCGTTGTCATACTTGAGTAAAAGTAAAGATACCTTAATAGAAAATGACTCAAGTAAAAGTGAAAGTTACACAGTAAAATACTACTTGAGTAAAATTCTAAAAGTATTTGGTTTAAATATACTTAAGTACCAAAAGTAAATGTAATTGCTAAAATATACTTAAGCATTAAAAGTAAAAGTATAAATCATTTAAGCAAACCAGACCATTTTCTAGTTTTGTATTTTATTTACGGATAGCCAGGTGCACACTCCAACACAGATATAATTTACAAACAAAGCATGCATGTTTAGTGAGTCTGCCAGATCAGAGGCTGTAGGAATGACTAAGGATGTTCTCTAGATACTGTAAGTGAGTGAATTGGACCGTTTTCCTGTCCTGCTAAGCACTCAAAATGTAATGAGTTGTCACGCCCTGGCTCTGGTGACTCTTAAATGTTGAGCCAGGGTGTGGACTTGTTATGTTTAGTTTTCTATGGGTTTTGTTCTAGATCGTTTATTTCTATGTTGGCCAGGGTGGTTCCCAATCAGAGACAGCTGTAGCTCGTTGTCTCTGATTGGGGTCCATACTTAGGCAGCCTGTGTTCACTAGTTTATTGTATGATCTTGTTCCGTATGGTTTGTTGTATTACCTAGGACTTCACGTATCGTTTTGTTGTTTTTGTTCTTGTTGTGAACACTTAATAAAGTATGTACGCCTATCACGCTGCGCCTTGGTCCGCTTCTCATAACGATCGTGACAGAAGATCCCACCAAGAGAGGACCAAGCAGCGTGCCAAACAGGAGAAGTTGGCGATGTCCCAGGTGGGCGAATGGTGGTCTTGGGAGGACATATTCGCGGGCAGAGGGCCATGGGCAATAATAAATGCCCAGGCAGGAGAGGAGAAACGGCGCCAACCGTGCCGACGACGGACACGCGAGAGGCAATCCCAAGTAATTTTTTTGGGGGGGCACACGGCGTGGATGACGGGGCTGCTGGAGGCAGCTAGAGGGCGCATCGGCGATCTAGGAGAGGAGGCCACCAGGTTTGGGGGGCTGGAAGGATGGTTGGCGGAGCCTAGAGGTAGAGCAGAGCCAACTCCCCGTACTCAGGCTAGGCAGCGTGAGACTGGGCAGGCTCCGGGTTATGCGGAGCCACGTACTGTGCCGCGAGTGTTCCGGCACAGTCCTGTACGTCCTGTGCGAGCACCACGCACGTGTCGTGCTAAGGTGGGCATGTAGCCAGGACGGAGTGTGCCGGCTCAACGCTCGTGGCCTCCAGTACCCCTCCTCGGTCCCGGATATCCTGCGCCAGTGCCACGTGCTGTAGCGCCAGTACGAGTGCACAGCTCTGTACGTCCTGTGCTGATGCCTCACACAGGGTGTGGAGATAGGCATTCAGCCAGGACGGGTTGTGTCAGCTCTCCGCTCCAGACCTCTAGTCCGTCTCCACAGTCCAGCCCGGCCTGTTCCTGTCCCTCACACCAAGCCTGTGGTGCGCGTCGCCAGCCGGTCCGGCCCATTCCTGCTCCCCGTACCAAGCCTGTGGTGCGCGTCGCCAGCACGGTCCGGCCTGTTCCTGTCCCTCGCACCAAGCCTGTGGTGCGCGTCGCCAGCCCGGTCCGGCCTGTTCCAGTCCCTCGCACCAAGCCTGTGATGCGCGTCGCCAGCCCGCTCCGTTCCTGCTCCCCGTACCAAGCCTGTGGTGCGCGTCGCCAGCCCGGTCCGGCCCGTTCCTACTCCCCTTCACACATTCTTCATTAAAATTCAGTACAAGTTCCTCAACAGATGGATTGACAGATTAGCCATATTGCTAATTGAACTATACGGAAATCAAGTTTTCCTGTTATCGTGCCATGTATGAAGGCTATGTAGAAGCTCATCCAATCACAATCGCCTGCAGAGTTTCGGGTATAAGTATTATTCCTGCACAGTAAAGAAACGCAGGGAGAGTTGGGTCCTGTGTGGCTCAGGTGGTAGATGCCAGGGTTGGATTCCCATGGGGGACCAGTACGAACAAGAAAGTAAAAAAGGTATGGAAATGTATGCTCTGGATAAGAACTTCTGTTAATTGACTAAAATGTAAATGTAATATGAGAGTTCAAAGTGTTTTCCAGAAAGGTGGTTACCATGTTTTATTGAATGCTACCTGTTGCTCTTCAACAATTGCCAAGCTTTTCCCATACCAACTTTTAATTGAAGGGCCTTGTTCTGTGAAGGTGCAGAAATGACAGACAATAGAACAGGTGACTACTATGACACAGAACCTTCCAGTTTACGGTCAAAACAGATGAGTCTGTACTATCAATCAACTGTGTCACAATGAACAACTCCACAACACAAGTCTTTCTCCATGTGCATCTCCAGTATGCAAGCGATTTCCCTGTCTGTGTACAATAACAATAACCAGATTCCTCTATACAGATGCAGTACAGATATATAAGCAGGGAAAAAGCATGAAAGTGAAACCTCAAAAAGTCTCTTACCTTTTTCAGCTAGGCAACATGCTTATAGAAATCAATGTTATACTCCATTCTGTTGGCCCATTGTAGCGTTGACTATTTTCTTCCTCAAACTCTACACTGTAACTTATCAGAGAGAGAGAGAGAGAGAGAGAGAGAGAGAGAGAGAGAGAGAGAGAGAGAGAGAGAGAGAGAGAGAGAGAGAGACTCAGAAACTTAACAGAGCTTCTGAAAGAAAGATACTTTATCACTGTTAATCCCCTTGAATCCTTCTATCTGCTTCTTCCTCCTCTTCCCCTCCTACTCTCTCGCTGCAGAGAGACTGTAGTGGGGAGCCTATGGTGTGCTGTGTCTAGGTCGGACCCTGGCTGTGTGGTTTGGAGCCCAGACAGAGGCAGGCTGAGAAGTGGCTAGTCTCTAATATCAGACTGCAGCACTACGACTCAGACCACGCCAGCTGGCTCCTCTCCCTCCCTTTCTTCTCCTCCCCTCTCTTTATTTTTTTTATTTTTTTATTTCACCTTTATTTAACCAGGTAAACCAGTTGAGAACAAGTTCTCATTTACAACTGCGACCTGGCCAAGATAAAGCAAAGCAGTGCGATAAAAACAACAACACATAGTTACATATGGGGTAAAACAAAACAAAAATCAAAAAAAAATATACAACAGAAATACAATTAATATACAGTGTGCAAATTTAGCAAGTTATGGAGGTAAGGCAATAAAATAGGCTATAGTGCAAAATAATTACAATTTAGTATTAACACTGGAATGATGTGCAAGAGATGATGTGCAAATAGAGATACTGGGGTACAGATGAGCAAAATAAATTACAATATAGGGATGAGGTAGTTGGGCGGGCTAATTTCAGATTGGCTGTGTACAGGTGCAGTGATCGGTAAGGTGCTCTGACAACTGATGCTTAAAGTTAGTGAGGGAGATAAGTGTCTCCAGCTTCAGAGATTTTTGCAATTTGTTCCAGTCATTGGCAGCAGAGAACTGGAAGGAATTGCGGCCAAAGGAGGTGTTGGCTTTGGGGATGACCAGTGAGATATACCCGCTGGAGCGCAGACTACGGGTGGGTGTTGCTATGGTGACCAATGAGCTAAGATAAGGCGGGGATTTGCCTAGCAGTGATTTATAGATGGCCTGGAGCCAGTGGGTTTGGCGACGAATATGTAGTGAGGACCAGCCAACAAGAGCGTACAGGTCACAGTGGTGGGTATTATATGGGGCTTTGGAGACAAAACGGATGGCACTGTGATAGACAACATCCAATTTGCTGAGTAGAGTGTTGGAGGCTATTTTGTAAATGACATCGCCGAAGTCGAGGATCGGTAGGATAGTCAGTTTTACGAGGGCATGTTTGGCAGCATGAGTGAAGGAGGCTTTGTTGCGAAATAGGAAGCCGATTCTAGATTTAACTTTGGATTGGAGATTCTTAATGTGAGTCTGGAAGGAGAGTTTACAGTCTAACCAGACACCTAGATATTTGTAGTTGTCCACGTACTCTAGGTCAGACCCGTCTAGAGTAGTGATTCTAGTCGGGTGGGCGGGTGCAAGCAGCGTTCGGTTGAAGAGCATGCATTTTGTTTTACTAGTGTTTAAGAGCAGTTGGAGGCTACTGAAGGAGTGTTGTATGGAATTGAAGCTCGTTTGGAGGTTTGTTAACACAGTGTCCAATGAAGGGCCAGATGTATACAAAATGGTGTCGTCTGCGTAGAGGTGGATCTGAGAGTCACCAGCAGCAAGAGCGACGTCATTGATATACACAGAGAAAAGAGTTGGCCCAAGAATTGAACCCTGTGGCACCCCCATAGAGACTGCCATAGGTCCAGACAACAGGCCCTCCGATTTGACACATTGAACTCTATCTGAGAAGTAGTTGGTGAACCAGGCGAGGCAGTCATTTGAGAAACCAAGGCTATTTAGTCTGCCAATAAGAATGCGGTGGTTGACAGAGTCGAAAGCCTTGGCCAGGTCAATGAAAACGGCTGCACAGTACTGTCTATTATCGATCGCGGTTATAATATCATTTAGGACCTTGAGCGTGGCTGAACTGCACCCATGACCAGCTCGGAAACCGGATTGCATAGCGGAGAAGGTACGGTGGGATTCGAAATGGTTGGTGATCTGTTTGTTGACTTGGCTTTCAAAAACTTTTGAAAGGCAGGGCAGGATGGATATGGGTCTGTAACAGTTTGGGTCTAGAGTGTCACCCCCTTTGTCACCCCTTTGTCACCCCCTCTCTCTTTCCCTCTCCCTCTCCCTTTCCCTCTCCCTCTCCCTTTGTCACCCCCTCTCTCTTTTATTCTCTCTCTCTCTCTCTCTCTCTCGCTTTCTGTCTGTCTCTCTCTTTTTATCCCTTTCTGTCTCCTACACAAACACTATCACTTTGTTATTTTTGTCTCTATTCCACCCCATAATATCCCCCCCCCCCTTCTGAAAGATGGTTCATATGCTCAATAGAACCCAGTAACAAGGTTTCCTGAATAAATACACCACACTAGCCAGTTTAGTGTGTGAAGTGAGTTTAGGCTGTGTTGAAGCTACTCACCCCTCCCTTCTCCAGCCAATCTAACAGGGTGTGTGCTGTGTCCATGGGGACCTGTCTGCTCATGGAGTCATGCTCCTCCTGGTCCACCTGGCCCTCCAGGGCTACCCTGAGATCCTCTACCAGCTGCAGCACCCTGATGTTGGGGTTAATGGCTGAGGTGAGGGCAAAGGTGGGGGCAGAGTTCGAACCCTGGGAGTGGTAACCCTGGGCCCCAAACTTCAAGAAGGCCTCGCAGAACCCTCCTGCCAATAAAATGAAATAATTTAGATTCAAGTTATGGTTAGGGCACATATCATAGGGGTGATACAGCCATCAGAGCCATAAAACTAGCTATCCCAGAGTCTAGCAATCCATTTTGACTTGTTTTGATTTTCTGAAATCAGATTACTATAAACTGTTTGCTGTTGACTATATTGTATGTGACTGCTCCACAAACAGCCTGTTAGGATTGCTGAGTGAAAGTATTATGTGCTGATGAATATATCATGCCAGTTTGAATTTCCAATGTGAGTCACTGAATACATCAACATAATGTGTGAAATAATTGAAAACATCCAACTGCTACCTAGCATAACCACTGGAGGGCACCCTCCCACTACAACGCTAGCTTCAACAGTGCCTGAACGCTGTCAGCTTTGAAAACTCAAGTGTTCCCTATAGGGATATTGTAGGGACATTGCATGGTGTATTGACTGCTTCTCTGAGTAAAGGCAGTGTGTCAAAGTGCTGTGCTCTGATGGTCTTTTAAATATTGCACTAGTCTGCACAGATATATATTCATGATCTCATGTCACCTTAGCTGTAGGCCTATTACAGGAATTGTTAGCATTATTAGCAATATGTTAGCCTGTATGACCATCTCTATGGGTGATGTCACGGTTTTCTCTGTCTTGCAGTGTACTGGGGGTCATTAGCACTATGCTATCTCTATTATTAGAGCCTTTTGTCTTGTGCCCCTTACAGGAACCCCAACAGAGTCATCTGATATCCTGCTATGGTTATGACAAACAGTGGTGACTGAAATGTATCACCCCTGTAAGAAAACATGGGGAGCTGAAAAATATGGAAAGAGAGCTAGTTATAGAGTGTCGTGGACAACTACAGACAAGGATGTTGTATTAGTCTTTCTTGCTAGCACTGATTTTGCTGATAGCTGCTTTATTGAGGAACGTTTTTTTCATTCTATGACATTGATATGTGGTTGTTTTATCGACCTTAGTTGAATGCACTGACTGTAAATTGCTCTGGATAAGAGTGTCTGCTAAATGACCAAAATGGAAATGTAATATAAATGATAGAGTATACATGGAATAGATCAGGTGGGGGAAGAAGAGAGGCAGCGTAAAAGACTAGCAGAATGGTTGATGTACAGTAGCCTACTGACAAGGACCATCTATTCAAAACCTGCTGAGTTTCCCCCAGTAAATCTGCTGTAGTTGGAACAAGCTTAATCCCAGTATCTCAAACTTCAAGATCCTAAGAGGAACTTTCCTTTCATCATTTCAACTAAAATCCAAAGTACACAATTTATTTTGATTATGCTTAGAAAGAACTGAACAAAATGTAACATTCCTACTCTAAGTTAATATATTTAAATCTCAATGAAACCTTCAAGACATTACCAAATACCAGTCTAAAGAGAGCAGTAATTGCAAGCCGGGTTGTCTTTGAGGAGGTCTTAATAAAATAGAAGCTTACCAGCGATAATGTCATCCATTTGCTCCAAGGCTGCCTCCAGCATGTGGCTGTCATCTGACGCCATGGCAACGGGCTACTTCATACACTGTTACTCACCGGATCACCATGCACCGATAGGAGAAATTGAAATAGAGAAAGCGAGAGAGAGGGAGAGGGATGGAGGGAGTGATAGTAGAGCCGGAGAGAGAGACAGAGAGGAGCAGAAGGGAGGGGAGTAAGAGATGGGGACAGTTTTCAATCATGTCAGACAGATTATAATCAGCATTCAGTTGACTGGAGCTTTAGGGAGTTCTCTTTGCCTCTTAGATCTATTTACAGCAAAACAACAACAGCTGCCCCAGCCCTTTTTCCCATATACATATCCTCCATGTATGTGGCTTTTGGCTTTAAATGTTCCTCTCATTTTGCGGGCGGAGTTCTTGCCATTGTCAGCAGTCCTATCCACTTGGGATGGGAGCGTAACCTTGGCATTGTTTGGGTTTGTGTTTTTCTTCAAGTACTCCATTTGTCTCCCCTTTATTTCTTTAAGATGTTCTCGTTAACTTCATTCACAGGTTCGGAAGGTAACTGAACTAAATGACTATCGCCCCGTAGCACTCACTTCTGTCATCATGAAGTGCTTTGAAAGGCTAGTTAAGGACCATATCACCTCCACCTTACCCGACACCTGAGACCCACTACAATCTGCATACCGCCCCAACAGATCCACAGATGACGCAATCACCATAGCACTGTACACTGCCTATCACTGCCTGGTACAACAACTGCACCGTCCGCAACCGCAGGGCTCTCCAGAGGGTGGTGCGGTCAGCCCAACGCATCCCTGGGGGCACAATGCCTGCCCTTCAAGACATCTACAGCACCCGGTGTCACAGGAAGGCCAAGAAGATCATCAAGGACCTCAGCCACCCGAGCCACGGCGGACGGCCTGTTCACCCTGCTACCATCTAGAAGGCGGAGACAGGTGCATAAAAGCTGGAACCGAGAGACTGAAAAACAGCTTCTATATCCAGGCCATCAGACTGTTAAATAGTCACCACTAGCTGGCTTCCGCCCAGTACCCTGCCCTGAACCTTACTCACTGTTACTAGCCGGCTACCACCCAGTACTCTACCCTACACCTTAGAGACTTATATTCCAGACTTGCTCGTTCTAATATTTATACATTTCTTAATTCCTTTCTTTATATTTTGGGGATTTGCGTGTATTGTTTTGTATTATTAGGTATTACTGCATGTTGGAGCTAGGAACATAAGCATTTTGCTATAACATCTGCAAAATATGTGTACGTGACCAATAAAATGTGATTTTCTTTTATTTGGAATATTATCTTGTGTTTTTTCTTTTTTCATGGCTGGTATGATTTTTATGGCTGTTATTTTGCCCTCAGGGTGAGAATACAGAAGTTATAAAATACTGTCTTACTGGAAACAAGGTTGAATCAGTATAAAGATGGTACTGACCAGCAGGACCCAGTCACAATCATTTCTGTATATCATCCACAGTTTACCTAATGTCACTGTCAATCAGACAGTTAGACACAATACAGTATACCATGCTTTTTAGAGCTGTCAGTCTTGGCTGCACTAGGGTAGCACCAGCACGGCATTATTTGGAGGACACATAAGACCCTTGTACTGACAGATGGACATACAATAGTAGAACAGGATGACAGACAGTTGCATACCAATAACCAATGCAAACATGGACCAGTGGCTGTCATAACAAAGTCCAAATGAAAACCCTGTGGATGCTGTAGACAGTGGTGTCAGTCATCACCTCTGTCACTACACCCTGTTTCGGGCTATTTACTGTGTAATTACACGCACACGCGTACACACACAAACCTACACACAGGAAAATCTATATAAACCTTTAAACCTAATGCACATTGATACATTCTATTACATAATCTGTTCACAGATGTAATGGTATGATCCTATTATTTGGTCTACATACAGTCTGTTGTAATAGCATTCCCCACTCTGTCACAGAGTAAAATCCACTACTACAGTAGGCTACTATAAACTAAATAAACACATATGTTTGCCAATGTGTTGTAATCACACACACCCAAGGGTCGATAGGTAGACTACTTACTGGATCACAGATAAGGTTGTCATTTCATAGCACTCTGGCTCCATAGTGGCAGAGATGCAATCACTAGAGGAGTGATAAACTACCAACTGAACTGCACCACAACAAAACTAATCTATCAGATTAGTCAGATTATATTAAACCCTTGACCAGAATCATAGTACTGCATCATCCTACCACCCCTATCTTGTAGTTATTCCAAGGTCTTTGGTACACAAAAAAAGGTGCTATTTAGAACCTAAAAGGGTTATTTGGCTGTCCCCATAGGATAACCCTTTCAAGAACCCTTTTTGGTTCCAATTAGAACCTTTTTGGTTCCAGGTAAAACTATTTTGGGTTCCATGTAGAACCCTTTCCACAGACGGTTCTACATAGAACCCAAAAGGGTTCTACCGGGAACCAAAAATGGTTCTATCTGGAACTCAAAAAGGGTTCTCCTATGGGGACAGCCGAAGAACCCTTTTTTGAACCCTTTTTTCTGAGAGTGTATAATGACATCCACTCTGAACAGTGTGACTTGTAGCCCTATTTTAGTCACAGACAGTCGGTTGTTTGCAAAATAAATGCTTTTATTTCTGGCCAGGGAATTACAAAAGCATGTTAATGATATGGTGCATGCACTGTGTTTGCTCCCACAAACCTCTGTACCGGTCAACACAATTCAAGAGGAAAGAAACAACCTTCTGGATCTACAGTGAAAAACACAGCTCAGATAGCTGTTATAGTGGGGAATAAGGCATTATAAAATTATTCTACAGTTGGAGTATTTGAGATATTATCTACACACCCTCCCCTACCACCTGCTCTAGCCCTTACCTATCCTCTCTCCTGCCCCCTAGGCTCGACAAAACATACCTTCTAATGTTACATCTAGTACAGGTTTTGAATTGAATCCCATTCCATACACTGTAACCATTAATCTGTCTTCTGTATTGACAGAAATGCATAATTTCTACTTGATTCGACCTACATTGACATATGACGTTGGGAGAATGTTCACTCACCGTGTTATTGCCCCATGGGTAGCATCTGTTGGTGGGCAGGATGGCCTAGTAACAGTATTATAATGTACATTTAGCCAGCGGGCTGCTACAAATAATGTTACATTACACACTATCGCAACATACTGTATATGTGGATCTGTTCATCTTGTGTAGTGTAATGTGTTCACATCACCCAATTTCAATTGTATTGTGTTGCAGATTCATTTGCAATAGAGCGTTTATATTCCACTGTTTCACCTATTATTTAATTACTAGTGTGTGTTCTTTTGACAGTGTACGCAAATCAGTAGGACAGTAGACTTACAGCTTTTTCAATGCTCTGACATCCTATCAGCAGAGACGGTAGAGAAAGCGAAACATCTCACAGGCTAATTGTTTTCTGATTGGGCGTGGCAGGGTGGGGTGAGCGGGGATGAAGGGGGAGTAAGTAGACCAGAGCCAGCTGTTATCGGGCAGTTTCCCATTAAAAATAAATGGTCAACGCCCACTTACACAGACAGAAACCTTGACCTTTAAAAAAAAAATGGTAAACAGCCTTTATGCACCATCTTCATTATTCACCATCTTTGTCATCTGTATGGGAGAGCATGGGGAGGCAGTACTGTGCTGCTATACCTTAAAAGGCCACCAGAGAGCATCAAATGACTACATACAGTATGTCAACGACCA
>NW_028160895.1:0-4000 GCF_964263955.1 Coregonus lavaretus
ACCACTTCTGGGAAAATTGGAAAACACTAAACAAACAACAACACGAAGAGCTATCTATCCAAAACGGAGATGTATGGGTAAACCACTTCTCCAATCTTTTTGGCCCTATATCAAAGAACAAACAGCAAAAAATTATACATGATCAAATGCAAATCTTAGAATCAACTATTAAAGACTAGCAGAACCCACTGGATTCTCCAATTACATTGAATGAACTACAGGACAAAATACAAACCCTCCAAAGATAGATAGATAGATAGATAGATAGATAGATAGATAGATAGATAGATAGATAGATAGATAGATAGATAGATAGATAGATAGATAGATAGATAGATAGATAGATAGATAGATAGATAGATAGATAGATAGATAGATAGATAGATAGTGTTACGTAGATAGTTACGTAGATAGTTCCATCTACGTAACATTGCAAAAATCAGAAATTTTCTGTCCAAAAATGATGCAGAAAAATTAATCCATGCATTTGTTACTTCTAGATTAGACTACTGCAATGCTCTATTTTCCGGCTACCCGGATAAAGCACTAAATAAACTTCAGTTAGTGCTAAATACGGCTGCTAGAATCCTGACTAGAACCAAGAAATTTGATCATATTACTCCAGTGCTAGCTTCCCTACACTGGCTTCCTGTTAAGGCAAGGGCTGATTTCAAGGTTTTACTGTTAACCTATAAAGCGTTACATGGGCTTGCTCCTACCTATCTTTCCGAGTTGGTCCTGCCGTACATACCAATACGTACGCTACGGTCACAAGACGCAGGCCTCCTAATTGTCCCTAGAATTTCTAAGCAAACAGCGGGAGGCAGGGCTTTCTCCTATAGATCTCCATTTTTATGGAACAGTCTGCCTACCCATGTGAGAGACGCAGACTCGGTCTCAACCTTTAAGTCTTTACTGAAGACTTATCTCTTCAGTAGGTCATATGATTGAGTGTAGTCTGGCCCAGGAGTGTGAAGGTGAACGGAAAGGCTGGAGCAACGAACAGCCCTTGCTGTCTCTGCCAGGCCGGTTCCCCTCTCCACTGGGGTTCTCTGCCTCTAACCCTGTTGCAGGGGCTGAGTCACTGGCCTGCTGGTGCTCTTTCATGCCGTCCCTGGGAGGGGTGCGTCACTTGAGTGGGTTGAGTTACTGACGTGATCTTCCTGTCTGGGTTGGCGCCCCCCCCCCCCTTGGTTTGTGCTGTGGTGGAGACCTCTGTGGGCTATACTCGGCCTTGTCTCAGGATTGTAAGTTGGTGGTTGGGGATATCCCTCTAGTGGTGCGGGGGCTGTGCTTTGGCGGAGTGGGTGGGGTTATATCCTTCCTGTTTGGCCCTGTCCGGGGGTTTCTTCGGATGGGGCCACAGTGTCTCCGGACCGCTCCTGTCTCAGCCTCCAGTATTTATGCTGCAGTAGTTTATGTGTCGGGGGGCTGGGGTTAGTTGGTTATACCTGGAGTACTTCTCCTGTCTTATCCAGTGTCCTGTGTGAATTTAAGTATGCTCTCTCTAATTCTCTCGTTCTCTCTTTCTCTCTGAGAACCTGAGCCCTAGGACCATACGTCAGGACTACCGGGCATGATGACACCCTGCTGCCCCCAGTCCGCCTGGCCTTGCTGCTATTCCAGTTTCAACTGTTCTGCCTGCGGCTACGAAACCCCTACCTGTCCCAGACCTGCTGTTTTCAACTCTAAATGATCGGCTATGAAAAGCCAACTGAGAGACCTGAGCCCTAGGACCATACGTCGGGACTACCGGCCGTGGTGACTCCTTGCTATCCCCAGTCCGCCTGGCCTTGCTGCTATTCCAGTTTAAACTGTTCTGCCTGCGGTTATGGAACCCCTACCTGTCCCAGACCTGCTGTTTTAAACTCTAATGATCGGCTATGAAAAGCCAACTGAGATTTATTCCTGATTATTATTTGACCATGCTTGTCACTTATGAACATTTTTGAACATCTTGGCATGGTTCTGTTATAATCTCCACCCGGCACAGCCAGAAGAGGACTGGCCACCCCTCATAGCCTGGTTCCTCTCTAGGTTTCTTCCTAGGTTTTGCCTTTCTAGGGAGTTTTTCCTAGCCACCGTGCTTCTACACCTGCATTACTAGCTGTTTGGGGTTTTAGGCTGGGTTTCTGTACAGCACTTCGAGATATTAGCTGATGTAAGAAGGGCTATATAAAATAAAATTGATTGAAAAATTGATTGATAGATAGATAGATAGATAGATAGATAGATAGATAGATAGATAGATAGATAGAGAGATAGAGAGATAGCGAGAGCGAGAGAGAGAGAGACATTGAATGAACTACAGGACAAAATTCAAACCCTCCAACCCAAAAAGGCCTGTGGTGTTGATGGTATCCTCAATGCAATTATTAAATATACAGACCACAAATTACAATTGGCTATACTTACTCTTTAACATCATCCTTAGCTCTGGCATCTTCCCCAATATTTGGAACCAAGGACTGATCACCCCAATCCACAAAAGTGGAGACAAATTTGACCCCAATAACTACCGTGGGATATGCGTCAACAGCAACCTTGGGAAAATCCTCTGCATTATCATTAACAACAGAATAGCTCATTTCCTCAGTGAAAACAATGTACTGAGCAAATGTCAAATTGGCTTTTTACCGAATTACCATACAACAGACCACGTATTCACCCTGCACACCCTAATTGACAAACAAACAAACCAAAACAAAGGTCTTCTCATGCTTTGTTGATGTCAAAAAAGCTTTTGACTCAATTTGGCATGAGGGTCTGCTATACACATTGATGGAAAGTGGGGTTGGGGGAAAAACATACGACATTATAAAATCCATGTACACAAACAACAAGTGTGTGGTTAAAATTGGCAAAAACACACACACTTCTTTCCACAGGGCCGTGGGGTGAGACAGGGATGCAGTTTAAGCCCCACCCTCTTCAACATATATATCAACGAATTGGCGAGGGTACTAAAACAGTCTGCAGCACCCTACTAGAATCTGAAGTCAAATGTCTACTGTTTGCTGATGATCTGGTGCTTCTGTCCCCAACCAAGGAGGGCCTACAGCAGCACCTAGATCTTCTGCATAGATTCTGTCAGACTTGGGCCCTGACAGTAAATCTCAGTAAGACAAAAATAATGGTGTTCCAAAAAAGGTCCAGTTGCCAGGACCACAAATACAAATTCCATCTAGACACCGTTGCCCTAGAGCACACAAAAAACTATACATACCTCAGCCTAAACATCAGCGCCACAGGTAACTTCCACAAAGCTGTGAACAATCTGAGATACAAGGCAAGAAGGGCCTTTTATGCCATTAAAAGGAACATAAATTACAATAGTATTAACATAATTACAATAGTATTAACACTGGAATGCTAGATGTGCAAGAGATTATGTGCAAATAGAGATACTGGGGTGCAAAAGAGCAAATAAATAACAATATAGGGATGAGGTAGTTGGGTGGGCTAATTTCAGATGGGCTGTGTACAGGTGCAGTGATCGGTAAGGTGCTCTGACAACTGATGCTTAAAGTTATTGAGGGAGATAAGAGTCTCCAGCTTCAGAGATTTTTGCAATTCGTTCCAGTCATTGGCAGCAGAGAACTGGAAGGAATGGCGGCCAAAGGAGGTGTTGGCTTTGGGGATGACCAGTGAGATATACCTGCTGGAGCGCAGACTACGGGTGGGTGCTGCTATGGTGACCAATGAGCTAAGATAAGGCGGGGATTTGCCTAGCAGTGATTTATAGATGGCCTGGAGCCAGTGGGTTTGACGACGAACATGTAGTGAGGACCAGCCAACAAGAGCGTACAGGTCACAGTGGTGGGTAGTGTATGGGGCTTTGGAGACAGAACGGATGGCACTGTGATAGACTACATCCAATTTGCTGAGTAGAGTGTTGGAGGCTATTTTGTAAATGACATCGCCAAAGTCAAGGATCGGTAGGATAGTCAGTTTTACGAGGGCATGTTTGGCAGCATGAGTGAAGGAGGCTTTGTTGCGA